>NC_136887.1:6741227-7023727 GCF_949152265.1 Phoxinus phoxinus
CAGTGTAGTGACACAGTGTGTCTGTCTCCTCAGTGTAGTGACACAGTGTGTGTCTTTGTCTCCTCAGTGTAGTGACACAGTGTGTGTCTTTGTCTCCTCAGTGTAGTGACACAGTGTGTGTCTTTGTCTCCTCAGTGTAGTGACACAGTGTGTGTCTGTCTCCTCAGTGTAGTGACACAGTGTGTGTGTGTCTCCTCAGTGTAGTGACACAGTGTGTGTCTGTCTCCTCAGTGTAGTGACACAGTGTGTGTCTCCTCAGTGTAGTGACACAGTGTGTGTCTTTGTCTCCTCAGTGTAGTGACACAGTGTATGTCTGTCTCCTAAGTGTAGTGACACAGTGTGTGTCTGTCTCCTCAGTGTAGTGACACAGTGTGTGTCTGTCTCCTCAGTGTAGTGACACAGTGTGTGTCTGTCTCCTCAGTGTAGTGACACAGTGTGTGTCTGTCTCCTAAGTGTAGTGACACAGTGTGTGTCTGTCTCCTCAGTGTAGTGACACAGTGTGTGTCTGTCTCCTCAGTGTAGTGACACAGTGTGTGTCTGTCTCCTCAGTGTAGTGACACAGTGTGTGTCTGTCTCCTCAGTGTAGTGACACAGTGTGTGTCTGTCTCCTAAGTGTAGTGACACAGTGTGTGTCTGTCTCCTCAGTGTAGTGACACAGTGTGTGTCTGTCTCCTAAGTGTAGTGATACAGTGTGTGTCTGTCTCCTCAGTGTAGTGACACAGTGTGTGTCTGTCTCCTCAGTGTAGTGACACAGTGTGTGTCTGTCTCCTAAGTGTAGTGACACAGTGTGTGTCTGTCTCCTCAGTGTAGTGACACAGTGTGTGTCTGTCTCCTCAGTGTAGTGACACAGTGTGTGTCTGTCTCCTCAGTGTAGTGACACAGTGTGTGTCTGTCTCCTCAGTGTAGTGACACAGTGTGTGTCTGTCTCCTAAGTGTAGTGACACAGTGTGTGTCTGTCTCCTCAGTGTAGTGACACAGTGTGTGTCTGTCTCCTAAGTGTAGTGACACAGTGTGTGTCTGTCTCCTCAGTGTAGTGACACAGTGTGTGTCTGTCTCCTCAGTGTAGTGACACAGTGTGTGTCTGTCTCCTCAGTGTAGTGACACAGTGTGTGTCTGTCTCCTCAGTGTAGTGACACTATTACCCCTTTTCCACCAACAAGAACCAGGTGCTGGTTCAGAGCTAGAGCCGGTTCGGAGTTGACTACTGACGGGTCTTCTAAGAACCGGTTTGCCTTTCCAAAGGCTAGAGAGCCAAAACAGAGCCAGATCTTACGTCACTGTGTATACATCTCATGTTGCCCATCAACGCTAGCGCGGCAGCGCCAAACAAAAACACACCAGGCTTGTTCGAGATGGTTCGGCTTCATGCAGACCGATCGCCGCGTGACATTAAAGCACTGCGAAAGCGATTCAAAAGCACAAGGAGTCGTATGCTCTCCAAATACTCCCGGAGCTCTGATCGGTCCGCGCCGCTCCGATGCATCTCGAACAAGTCTTACATCAACAATGGCGTTCGTTGCGTTACTATTGATGCTCATGGCTTTGCGAAACTACATCGGCATCCAAACACGGTGAATCCAACGCGTTCGTGCAGCTCGCCGTAACTTGCATAGACGGAGATTACAATCGAGCAGCTATTAGCTCGATTAGCAGCTATTTAAAAAATGGCGGTCACAAGTTTCTTTTCGTCTTGTTGGTCACGGTAACCCCGCCCCCAGCCCCTGACGGAAGCGGTTCTTACTCTAGCCCAGCAATGTTTTGGTGCTACTTAAGAACCACTTTTACTGGTTCGGAGCTGGTGCTTTGGTGGTCGAAAAACAAAGAACCGATTTGAAACTAGGCTCTGGCTCCGAACCAGCACCAGCTCTGCCTTGGTGGAAAAGGGGTAAGTGTGTGTCTTTGTCTCAGTGTAGTGACACAGTGTGTGTCTGTCTCCTCAGTGTAGTGACACAGTGTGTGTCTGTCTCCTCAGTGTAGTGACACAGTGTGTGTCTGTCTCCTCAGTGTAGTGACACAGTGTGTGTCTGTCTCCTCAGTGTAGTGACACAGTGTGTGTCTGTCTCCTCAGTGTAGTGACACAGTGTGTGTCTTTGTCTCCTCAGTGTAGTGACACAGTGTGTGTCTCCTCAGTGTAGTGACACAGTGTGTGTCTGTCTCCTCAGTGTAGTGACACAGTGTGTGTCTGTCTCCTCAGTGTAGTGACACAGTGTGTGTCTGTCTCCTCAGTGTAGTGACACAGTGTGTGTCTGTCTCCTCAGTGTAGTGACACAGTGTGTGTCTGTCTCCTCAGTGTAGTGACACAGTGTGTGTCTCCTCAGTGTAGTGACACAGTGTGTGTCTGTCTCCTCAGTGTAGTGACACAGTGTGTGTCTCCTCAGTGTAGTGACACAGTGTCTGTCTCCTCAGTGTAGTGACACAGTGTGTGTCTGTCTCCTCAGTGTAGTGACACAGTGTGTCTTTGTCTCCTCAGTGTAGTGACACAGTGTGTGTCTGTCTCCTAAGTGTAGTGACACAGTGTCTGTCTCCTCAGTGTAGTGACACAGTGTGTGTCTGTCTCCTCAGTGTAGTGACACAGTGTGTGTCTGTCTCCTCAGTGTAGTGACACAGTGTCTGTCTCCTCAGTGTAGTGACACAGTGTGTGTCTGTCTCCTCAGTGTAGTGACACAGTGTCTGTCTCCTCAGTGTAGTGACACAGTGTGTGTCTGTCTCCTCAGTGTAGTGACACAGTGTGTGTCTGTCTCCTCAGTGTAGTGACACAGTGTCTGTCTCCTCAGTGTAGTGACACAGTGTGTGTCTGTCTCCTCAGTGTAGTGACACAGTGTGTGTCTGTCTCCTCAGTGTAGTGACACAGTGTGTGTCTGTCTCCTCAGTGTAGTGACACAGCGTGTGTCTGTCTCCTCAGTGTAGTGACATAGTGTGTGTCTTTGTCTCCTCAGTAGGGTTGCCACCTTCAGTGTGGCAAAATAAGGGACACCCAAAATTTGAGGAAAAATGCTCAACTTTGACAAAGTCATTTTTATTGTTATTATTGTGATTTCATAATATGTAGGTATGAATCCAACTAAAAACTAGTGAAAATATGTATTTTAGTCAAATAGCAAATGGTGTAGCTCTGCAGCCATTTACTAAAGTGATAATTTCTTTACTTTTAAAACGGCATTTTCCAAAAGATGGGCAAAAATCTTACACTAAACCATGTCAAATAATCTATATCCATGAACATTAGAAATGTGGGTCTTTTATAAAGTGAATTTTACTTTGTTTTTGTATAAAAAATATTTATTTATTTATTTATTTATATAGCCTAAATTAAAAAAATATATAATAAATCCTCCTTAAACTATAAATCCTAAAAAAAAATATTATGTTGTTTCAAAATTACATTTTGTTGAAACAACACAAGTGTGACTTTCCCCCCCACACTAACATAAAAAACAGATATTATTCACATTTATTTACATTTTTTTGTAGATCTAGAAGTGTTGTCAACCGTGCAAAGTCTCACGCCATTTGGACAAAGATAATTTTTTTTTTATTTCAGCAAACGTCATTTGGGGTCGAAAAGACCCGAACAGCGCACGTTAAAAAATGTGCAGGTTTACAGCGCATGTTCACGAGACTCAGTCGCTATAAAAACAAAGACGCTAAAATGCAATCACGCAATGAGCTTCTCTACTACGAAATTTATGTCTTTATATTTGCTATTATTATTATCCATACTGCAAAATCCTTATGTTTTTATTCAACTATATGTGGGCATAATGTAAAATACGGAACAAATCGTGTCCCTTATTGATTTGATACGGGACGCATCATCTTACTTGTAAATACGGGATGATTCCGTATTTTAAGGGACGGGTGGCAACCCTACTCCTCAGTGTAGTGACACAGTGTGTGTGTCTCCTCAGTGTAGTGACACAGTGTGTGTGTCTCCTCAGTGTAGTGACACAGTGTGTGTGTCTCCTCAGTGTAGTGACACAGTGTGTGTGTCTCAGTGTAGTGACACAGTGTGTGTCTGTCTCCTCAGTGTAGTGACACAGTGTGTGTGTCTCCTCAGTGTAGTGACACAGTGTGTGTGTCTCCTCAGTGTAGTGACACAGTGTGTGTGTCTCCTCAGTGTAGTGACACAGTGTGTGTGTCTCCTCAGTGTAGTGACACAGTGTGTGTGTCTCCTCAGTGTAGTGACACAGTGTAGTGACACAGTGTGTGTCTCCTCAGTGTAGTGACACAGTGTGTGTCTGTCTCCTCAGTGTAGTGACACAGTGTGTGTCTGTCTCCTCAGTGTAGTGACAGTGTGTGTCTCCTCAGTGTAGTGACACAGTGTGTGTGTCTCCTCAGTGTAGTGACACAGTGTGTGTCTGTCTCCTCAGTGTAGTGACAGTGTGTGTCTCCTCAGTGTAGTGACACAGTGTGTGTGTCTCCTCAGTGTAGTGACACAGTGTGTGTCTGTCTCCTCAGTGTAGTGACACAGTGTGTGTCTCCTCAGTGTAGTGACACAGTGTGTGTGTCTCCTCAGTGTAGTGACACAGTGTGTGTGTCTCCTCAGTGTAGTGACACAGTGTGTGTCTCCTCAGTGTAGTGACACAGTGTGTGTCTCCTCAGTGTAGTGACACAGTGTGTGTCTGTCTCCTCAGTGTAGTGACACAGTGTGTGTCTGTCTCCTCAGTGTAGTGACACAGTGTGTGTCTGTCTCCTCAGTGTAGTGACACAGTGTGTGTCTCCTCAGTGTAGTGACACAGTGTGTGTCTGTCTCCTCAGTGTAGTGACACAGTGTGTGTCTCCTCAGTGTAGTGACACAGTGTGTGTCTGTCTCCTCAGTGTAGTGACACAGTGTGTGTCTTTGTCTCCTCAGTGTAGTGACATAGTGTGTGTCTTTGTCTCCTCAGTGTAGTGACACAGTGTGTGTGTCTCCTCAGTGTAGTGACACAGTGTGTGTCTGTCTCCTCAGTGTAGTGACACAGTGTGTGTCTGTCTCCTCAGTGTAGTGACACAGTGTGTGTCTGTCTCCTCAGTGTAGTGACACAGTGTGTGTCTTTGTCTCCTCAGTGTAGTGACACAGTGTGTGTCTGTCTCCTCAGTGTAGTGACACAGTGTGTGTGTGTCTCCTCAGTGTAGTGACACAGTGTGTGTCTGTCTCCTCAGTGTAGTGACACAGTGTGTGTCTTTGTCTCCTCAGTGTAGTGACACAGTGTGTGTCTGTCTCCTCAGTGTAGTGACACAGTGTGTGTCTTTGTCTCCTCAGTGTAGTGACACAGTGTGTGTCTTTGTCTCCTCAGTGTAGTGACACAGTGTGTGTCTTTGTCTCCTCAGTGTAGTTACACAGTGTGTCTTTGTCTCCTCAGTGTAGTGACACAGTGTGTGTCTTTGTCTCCTCAGTGTAGTGACACAGTGTGTGTCTTTGTCTCCTCAGTGTAGTGACACAGTGTGTGTCTGTCTCCTCAGTGTAGTGACACAGTGTGTGTCTTTGTCTCCTCAGTGTAGTGACACAGTGTGTGTCTTTGTCTCAGTGTAGTGACAGTGTGTGTTTTTGTTTCAGTGTAGTGACACAGTGTGTGTTTTTGTCTCAGTGTAGTGACACAGTGTGTGTTTTTGTCTCAGTGTAGTGACACAGTGTGTGTTTTTGTCTCAGTGTAGTGACAGCTCCATAGATGATCAAGTATATCTATCTATCTATTAGGGGTGCACGATATTGACAAAATGTGATATTGCGATATCGATAATGAATATTGCGATATCGATATTAATTTCGATATTTCAATTCCGATCGCTCAAACCACTTCAGGAGGAGGTCTGGGCCGCATTCCAGACGAAACTGTACAAGTGCATCTAGTTGTTGAAACCACATGTAAATTTTACTCCAAACTAAAATGCTAAAAATTAAACGTGTGAGAGTGTGTTATAGACTATATGTCATGTTATAGCCAGATATGACGACGCTACTGCAGCACGCATCACCGAAGCTGAGCATCGATTCATCAAGCCAACATGCAAACTATCGCAAATCAAAGTGAAAGTAAGTCGCAGACCCTCAACACACAATCATCTTCATTAAAAGTAAAGAAATGAAATGATCTTACCAGGGCTGTTGCCGCTCTCTCTTATTGCAGTCTTTGATTTCGAAATTTTAGCTGACGATCAATAAAATGCAGCTCATAACTGCTTTCGGGTACGTCGACATTAAATCTGCATATAGCGCGGGAATTGAAGATCGGATTTATATCCGTTTTGCAAAAATACATTTATGTGACCAGGTGTAAATGGAATCGTTTTGATAAATCAGAGAGCTATCCGATCTGAGAAAACACATGAAGCGGCCAGGTGGCCTGGTGTTTATACTTGTGCGCTGGTGTGTGCGTCGAGCCGGCAAATGTGTGTGTGTGGGGACTGTGTGGTAGAACGAGGGAGAAGTGATGGAGTGACGGCGATTAGCTTTGGAGCGAGTAGCGACTAGCGACTAGAGACATATTGAGAGAAACAAAGTGTCTTCTTTCTGACTACTGTGGGAAATCTGTAGCATGAAAAGTTAACCCTTTCCTTGATTGCATGTTGTTTATGGAGAAGGAGAACCAGGAAATGAGTCGGGGAAATGCAACGCTACCAAGCGACGTTTATTTTTCGAGAGGTGCATGTCGGACGCATCATAAACAAAATATCGCAAAATTTTCGAGACTTTCGATATAATATCGGGCAACGTGATATCGCGATAACGATATTTATTCGATATATCGTGCACCCCTACTATCTATCTATCTATCTATCTATCTATCTATCTATCTATCTAACAAAATTAAGCTGTCTGTCTATTTATCTGTCTGTCTTTCTGTCTGTCTCAGACAGACAGATAGATATACACACAGACAGACAGACAGACAGACAGTATAAAGTATAACAAAATTGAGCCTATCTATCTATCTATCTATCTATCTATCTATCTATCTATCTATCTATCTATCTATCTGTCTGTCTGTAAATATTATATATTATAACAATCTGCACTTGTGAAATAAATAACATTATTAATTAACAAATAACAGAAAAAGTATAACAATCAGCAATCAATCAATCGGACAATTTTAGACAGACAGTCAGACAGACAGATACATAGATAGACAGACAGCTTAATTTTGTTAGACTTTATACTGTCTGTCTGTATATCTATCTGTCTGTCTGTCTTTGAAAGACAGACAGATAGATAGATAGACAGACAGACAGCTTAATTTTGTTATACTTTATTGTTTTTGTCATCATGTTTAGTATTTACAGTTGCAGATTTTCATTTCTAAAATTGTCAGATTGATTGATTGCTGATTGTTATACTTTTTCTGTTACGTGTTTAGTACTCACAAGTGCAGATTGTTATAATCTATAATAAATAAGAGATAGATATACAGACAGACAGACAGATAGACAGACACAGACAGACAGTATATAGTAAAACAAAATTAAGCTGTCTGTCTATCTATCTATATCTATCTATCTATCTATCTGTCTGTCTGTCTGTAAATATTATAGATTATAACAATCTGCACTTGTGAGTACTAAATAAATAACAGAAAAAGTATAACAATCAGCAATCAATCAATCTGACAATTTTACAAATGAAAATCTGCAACTAAATACTAAACATGATGACAAAACAATAAAGTATAACAAAATTAAGCTGTCTGTCTATCTATCTGTCTGTCTTTCTGTCTATCGATCTGTCTGTCTTTCTGTCTCAGACAGACAGACAGACAGGTATATATACAGACAGACAGACAGACAGTATAAAGTATAACAAAATTAAGCTGTCTGTCTATCTATCTATCTGTAAATATTATAGATTATAACAATCTGCACTTGTGAGTACTAAACGAATAACAGAAAAAGTATAACAATCAGCAATCAATCAATCTGACAATTTTAGACAGACAGACAGACAGACAGCTTAATTTTGTTATACTTTATACTGTCTGTCTGTCTGTATATCTATCTGTCTGTCTGTCTTTGAAAGACAGACAGATAGATAGACAGACACAGACAGACAGCTTAATTTTGTTATACTTTATTGTTTTGTCTTCATGTTTAGTATTTACAGTTGCAGATTTTAATTTCTAAAATTGTCAGATTGATTGATTGCTGATTGTTATACTTTTTCTGTTATTTGTTTAGTACTCGCAAGTGCAGATTGTTATAATCTATAAGAAATAAGAGATAGATATACAGACACAGAATTTTTGAAATTAAAATCTGCAACTGTAAATACTAAACATGATGACAAAACAATAAAGTATAACAAAATTAAGCTGTCTGTCTGTCTGTGTCTGTCTTTCTCAGACAGACAGACAGATAGATATACAGACAGTATAAAGTATAACAAAATTAAGCTGTGTCTCCTATCTATCTATCTATCTGTCTGACTGTATGTCTGTCTATCTGTATCTATCTATCTGTCTGTCTGTCTGTCTATCTATCTATCTATCTATCTGTCTGTCTGTCTGTAAATATTATAGATTATAACAATCTGCACTTGTGAGTAGGGCTGAACGATACATCGAATTTTCATCGTCATCGCGATATGAACTCCCGCGATGAACACATCGCAACAGACAGCCTGACACGATGAATAATGCCTGGTTCAGATTAGCACTACACGTTTTTGACTCCTAAAATCTTGTCGTGGACAAGAAACATGTCAGACTACACGTTGCTTTCCGACCAGTCATCGCGTGCCGTCACACACACACATTCAGTCGCAAACATTCACTCGCACGCACAGACACACAAACACACACACTCACTGTCCCTCGCTCACTCACTCACTCACGCACGCACGCGCACACACACACACACACACACACACACTCACGCTCACACTCACTGTTTCACTCACTCACGTCTCGCCTCGCTCACATATTCAACCCGTCGTGGAGGACCGTTAAAGAATTAAACATGCTATAGTCTTTCTGTCGTGAAGCATCGCAGACGCGACGTAGGTTGTCGCCCACTATGACACACTATACGAGATGAAACGGTCGAATCTTGCGTCCCGACGCCCGTTGTCGTTATTACGAATCTCCACGACACCCATACGTCAAACGGATCGTGCCAAAATCGCGCTAAAATCGTGTATTCTGAACCAGGCAGGTAATAAACTTTTGACCTATCATGCAAAGAACCTATTAAAGCACTAAGACATGGGAACAGTATAGTTAACAATCACATTTATCGCAATTCATATCGTCATCGCAATATTAAACAATGTTATCGCACATCGCAGCTTTTCCTCATACCGTGCAGCCCTACTTGTGAGTACTAAACAAATAACAGAAAAAGTATAACAATCAGCAATCAATCAATCTGACAATTTTAGAAATGAAAATCTGCAACTGTAAATACTAAACATGATGACAAAACAATAAAGTATAACAAAATTAAGCTGTCAAAGCTGTTAAGTATAACAACTGTCTATCTATCTGTCTGTCTGTGTCTGTCTGTCTGACTGACTGACTGACTGTATGTCTGTCTGTCTATCTGTCTGTATGTCTGTCTGTCTATCTATCTGTCTGTCTGTCTGTAAATATTATAGATTATAACGATCTGCACTTGTGAGTACTAAGCAAATGACAGACAGACAGACAGACACAGACACACAGGTAGATATACAGACAGATAGACAGACAGAAAGACAGACAGATAGACAGACAGATAGACAGACAGAAAGACATAGATAGACAGACACAGACAGACAGACAGAAAGACATAGATAGACAGACACAGACAGACAGACAGGTAGATATACAGACAGACAGACAGTATAAAGTATAACAAAATTAAGCTGTATGTATGTCTGTCTATCTATCTGTCTGTCTGACTGACTGTATGTCTGTCTATCTGTCTGACTGTATGTCTGTCTATCTATCTGTATGTCTGTCTGTAAATATTATAGATTATAACAATCTGCACTTGTGAGTACTAAACAAATAACAGAAAAAGTATAACAATCAGCAATAAATCAATCTGACAATTTTAGAAATGAAAATCTGCAACTGTAAATACTAAACATGATGACAAAAAAGTATAACAAAATTAAGCTGTCTGTCTATCTATCTGTCTGTCTGTATCTATCTGTCTCTCTGTCTATCAACCTGTGTGTCTGTCTGTCTGTAAATACTATAGATTATAACAATCTGCACTTGTGAGTACTAAACAAATAACAGAAAAAGTATAACAATCAGCAATCAATCAATCTGACAATTTTAGAAATGAAAATCTGCAACTGTAAATACTAAACATGATGACAAAACAATAAAGTATAACAAAATTAAGCTGTCTGTCTATCTATCTATCTGTCTGTCTGTAAATATTATAGATTATAACGATCTGCACTTGCGAGTACTAAACAAATAACAGAAAAAGTATAACAATCAGCAGTCAATCAATCTGACAATTTTAGAAATGAAAATCTGCAACTGTAAATACTAAACATGACAAAAAAGTATAACAAAATTAAGCTGTCTGTCTGTCTATCTATCTATCTATCTGTCTGACTGTATGTCTATCTGTCTGTCTATCTATCTATTTGTCTGTCTGTCTGTAAATATTATAGATTATAACGATCTGCACTTGTGAGTACTAAACAAATAACAGAAAAAGTATAACAATCAGCAATCAATCAATCTGACAATTTTAGAAATGAAAATCTGCAACTGTAAATACTAAACATGATGACAAAACAATAAAGTATAACAAAATTAAGCTGTCTGTCTCTCTGTCTATCTCTGTCTGTCTGTGTCTGTCTGTCTGTCTTTCTCAGACAGACAGATAGATAGATATACAGACAGTATAAAGTATAACAAAATTAAGCTGTCAAAGCTGTTAAGTATAACAAAATTAAGCTGTCTGTCTATCTATCTGTCTGTCTGTCTGTCTGACTGTATGTCTGTCTGTCTATCTGTCTGTCTATCTATCTTTCTGTCTGTCTATCAGTCTGTCTGTATGTCTGTCTATCTATCTGTCTGTCTGTCTGTAAATATTATAGATTATAACGATCTGCACCTGTGAGTACTAAACAAATAACAGACAGACTGATAGACAGACAGAAAGACAGATAGACAGACACAGACAGACAGATAGACAGATAGATAGACAGACACAGACAGACAGACAGGTAGATATACAGACAGAAAGACAGTATAAAGTATAACAAAATTAAGCTGTCTGTCTGTCTGTAAATACTATAGATTATAACGATCTGCACTTGTGAGTACTAAACAAATAACAGAAAAAGTATAACAATCAGCAATCAATCAATCTGACAATTTTAGAAATGAAAATCTGCAACTGTAAATACTAAACATGATGACAAAACAATAAAGTATAACAAAATTAAGCTGTCTGTCTGTCTGTCTGTCTATCTCTGTCTGTGTCTGTCTATCTGTCTGTCTTTCTCAGACAGACAGATAGATAGATATACAGACAGTATAAAGTATAACAAAATTAAGCTGTCTGTCTATCTGTCTGTCTGACTGTATGTCTGTCTATCTATCTGTCTGTCTGTCTGTAAATATTATAGATTATAACGATCTGCACTTGTGAGTACTAAACAAATAACAGAAAAAGTATAACAATCAGCAGTCAATCAATCTGACAATTTTAGAAATGAAAATCTGCAACTGTAAATACTAAACATGAAGACAAAACAATAAAGTATAACAAAATAAGCTGTCTGTCTGTCTATCTATCTGTCTGTCTATCTGTCTGTCTGACTGTAAATATTATAGATTATAACGATCTGCACTTGTGAGTACTAAACAAATAACAGACAGACAGATAGACAGATTAGATATACAGACAGACAGTATAAAGTATAACAAAATTAAGCTATATGTCTGTATGTATGTCTGTCTATCTATCTGTCTGTCTGTCTGTAAATACTATAGATTATAACAATCTGCACTTGCGAGTACTAAACAAATAACAGAAAAAGTATAACAATCAGCAATCAATCAATCTGACAATTTTAGAAATGAAAATCTGCAACTGTAAATACTAAACATGAAGACAAAACAAAAAAGTATAACAAAATTAAGCTGTCTGTCTATCTATCTGTCTGTATCTATCTGTCTCTCTGTCTATCTATCTGTCTGTCTGTCTGTAAATATTATAGATTATAACAATCTGCACTTGTGAGTACTAAACAAATAACAGAAAAAGTATAACAATCAGCAATCAATCAATCTGACAATTTTAGAAATGAAAATCTGCAACTGTAAATACTAAACATGAAGACAAAACAAAAAAGTATAACAAAATTAAGCTGTCTGTCTATCTATCTGTCTGTATCTATCTGTCTGTCTGTCTGTAAATATTATAGATTATAACAATCTGCACTTGTGAGTACTAAACAAATAACAGACAGACAGATAGATAGACAGACAGACAGACAGTATAAAGTATAACAAAATTAAGCTGTCTGTCTGACTATCTGTCTGTCTATCAGTCTGTCTGTCTGTATGTCTGTCTGTAAATATTATAGATTATAACGATCTGCACTTGTGAGTACTAAACAAATAACAGACAGGTAGATATACAGACAGAAAGACAGTATAAAGTATAACAAAATTAAGCTGTATGTCTGTCTATCTATCTGTCTGTAAATACTATAGATTATAACAATCTGCAATCAATCAATCTGACAATTTTAGAAATGAAAATCTGCAACTGTAAATACTAAACATGATGACACAACAATAAAGTATAACAAAATTAAGCTGTCTGTCTATCTATCCATCTATCTGTCTGTCTGACTGACTGTATGTCTGTCTATCTGTCTGTCTGTATGTCTGTCTATCTATCTGTCTGTCTGTCTGTAAATATTATAGATTATAACGATCTGCACTTGTGAGTACTAAACAAATAACAGAAAAAGTATAACAATCAGCAATTAATCAATCTGACAATTTTAGAAATGAAAATCTGCAACTGTAAATACTAAACATGATGACAAAAAAGTATAACAAAATTAAGCTGTCTGTCTATCTATCTGTCTGTCTGTATCTAACTGTCTATCTACCTGTCTGTCTGTAAATATTATAGATTATAACAATCTGCACTTGTGAGTACTAAACAAATAACAAAAAAAGTATAACAATCAGCAATCAATCAATCTGACAATTTTAGAAATGAAAATCTGCAACTGACAGATAGATAGATATACAGACAGTATAAAGTATAACAAAATTAAGCTGTCTGTCTATCTATCTGTCTGTCTGTCTGTCTGTCTGACTGTATGTCTGTCTGCCTGTCTATCTATCTTTCTGTCTGTCTATCAGTCTGTCTGTATGTCTGTCTATCTATCTGTCTGTCTGTCTGTAAATATTATAGATTATAACGATCTGCACCTGTGAGTACTAAACAAATAACAGACAGACTGATAGACAGATAGATAGACAGACACAGACAGACAGATAGACAGATAGATAGACAGACACAGACAGACAGACAGGCAGATATACAGACAGAAAGACAGTATAAAGTATAACAAAATTAAGCTGTCTGTCTGTCTGTAAATACTATAGATTATAACAATATGCACTTGTGAGTACTAAACAAATAACAGAAAAAAGTATAACAATCAGCAATCAATCAATCTGACAATTTTAGAAATTAAAATCTGCAACTGTAAATACTAAACATGATGACAAAACAAAAAAGTATAACGAAATTAAGCTGTCTGTCTGTCTGTCTATCTATCTGTCTATCTGTCTGACTGTATAACTGTCTATCTGTCTATCTATCTGTCTGTCTGTCTATCAGTCTGTCTGTAAATATTATAGATTATAACGATCTGCACTTGTGAGTACTAAACAAATAACAGACAGAGAGATAGACAGACAGAAAGACAGACAGATAGATAGACAGACACAGACAGACAGGTAGATATACAGACAGACAGACAGACAGACAGACAGTATAAAGTATAACAAAATTAAGCTGTATGTCTCTCTATCTATCTATCTGTCTGTCAGTCTGTAAATACTATAGATTATAACGATCTGCACTTGTAAAATACTAAACAAATAACAGAAAAAGTATAACAATCAGCAATCAATCAATCTGACAATTTTAGAAATGAAAATCTGCAACTGTAAATACTAAACATGATGACAAAACAATAAAGTATAACAAAATTAAGCTGTCTGTCTGTCTGTCTATCTCTGTCTGTGTCTGTCTATCTATCTGTCTGTCTGTCTGTAAATATTATAGATTATAACGATCTGCACTTGTGAGTACTAAACAAATAACAGACAGACACAGACAGACAGACAGGTAGATATACAGACAGAAAGACAGTATAAAGTATAACAAAATTAAGCTGTCTGTCTGTCTGTAAATACTATAGATTATAACAATATGCACTTGTGAGTACTAAACAAATAACAGAAAAAAGTATAACAATCAGCAATCAATCAATCTGACAATTTTAGAAATGAAAATCTGCAACTGTAAATACTAAACATGAAGACAAAACAAAAAAGTATAACAAAATTAAGCTGTCTGTCTATCTATCTGTCTGTCTGTCTGTAAATATTATAGATTATAACAATCTGCACTTGTGAGTACTAAACAAATAACAGACAGACAGATAGATAGACAGACAGACAGACAGTATAAAGTATAACAAAATTAAGCTGTCTGTCTGACTATCTGTCTGTCTATCAGTCTGTCTGTCTATAAATATTATAGATTATAACGATCTGCACTTGTGAGTACTAAACAAATAACAGACAGGTAGATATACAGACAGAAAGACAGTATAAAGTATAACAAATTAAGCTGTATGTCTGTCTATCTATCTGTCTGTAAATACTATAGATTATAACAATCTGCAATCAATCAATCTGACAATTTTAGAAATGAAAATCTGCAACTGTAAATACTAAACATGATGACACAACAATAAAGTATAACAAAATTAAGCTGTCTGTCAATCTATCCATCTATCTGTCTGTCTGTCTGTCTGACTGACTGTATGTCTGTCTATCTGTCTGTCTGTATGTCTGTCTATCTATCTGTCTTTCTGTCTGTAAATATTATAGATTATAACGATCTGCACTTGTGAGTACTAAACAAATAACAGAAAAAGTATAACAATCAGCAATCAATCAATCTGACAATTTTAGAAATGAAAATCTGCAACTGTAAATACTAAACATGATGACAAAAAAGTATAACAAAATTAAGCTGTCTGTCTGTCTGTAAATACTATAGATTATAACAATATGCACTTGTGAGTACTAAACAAATAACAGAAAAAAGTATAACAATCAGCAATCAATCAATCTGACAATTTTAGAAATGAAAATCTGCAACTGTAAATACTAAACATGAAGACAAAACAAAAAAGTATAACAAAATTAAGCTGTCTGTCTATCTGTCTGTCTGTCTGTAAATATTATAGATTATAACAATCTGCACTTGTGAGTACTAAACAAATAACAGACAGACAGATAGATAGACAGACAGACAGACAGTATAAAGTATAACAAAATTAAGCTGTCTGTCTGACTATCTGTCTGTCTATCAGTCTGTCTGTCTATAAATATTATAGATTATAACGATCTGCACTTGTGAGTACTAAACAAATAACAGACAGGTAGATATACAGACAGAAAGACAGTATAAAGTATAACAAATTAAGCTGTATGTCTGTCTATCTATCTGTCTGTAAATACTATAGATTATAACAATCTGCAATCAATCAATCTGACAATTTTAGAAATGAAAATCTGCAACTGTAAATACTAAACATGATGACACAACAATAAAGTATAACAAAATTAAGCTGTCTGTCAATCTATCCATCTATCTGTCTGTCTGTCTGTCTGACTGACTGTATGTCTGTCTATCTGTCTGTCTGTATGTCTGTCTATCTATCTGTCTTTCTGTCTGTAAATATTATAGATTATAACGATCTGCACTTGTGAGTACTAAACAAATAACAGAAAAAGTATAACAATCAGCAATCAATCAATCTGACAATTTTAGAAATGAAAATCTGCAACTGTAAATACTAAACATGATGACAAAAAAGTATAACAAAATTAAGCTGTCTGTCTGTCTATCTATCTCTGTCTGTCTGTGTCTGTCTATCTATCTGTCTGTCTTTCTCAGACAGACAGATAGATAGATATACAGACAGTAGCCTGGGAAAACCCAGACCACTTCGAGCAAATTTAGATTTGCTCTGCAAGTGGGTCTGGCAAAGAGCCCATTGAAACCCATTTCCAATCCGTCGAAATCGCGGCACCAATCAGAAACGTTGGGGCGGGCTTTACACGACGACGACAGAGCAGAGACGGTGACGCAGATTTTGTACATTACAAAAATGGATGCCGCCGTGGAACATCACAACATCACTCGTTCGAATCAGCTATCGCGTCTGTTTCAAGCGATTTAAAATTGTCATTTTCGTTAACACAAACAGAGAATTGCTGAGAGTCTCGAGATGTTTCTCCGTCACTCTGCATACGTCATGTCATTCATCGCTCTGATTGGTTTTAGATCTATCCGACGTCCGTTGGTGGTGACGCCCCTGTGGAAATGAATTGTCTATGGAGCTTTGCCAGACCCTTACTCAGTTACAACTGAGAGTGGTCTGGGTTTTCCCAGGCTATACAGACAGTATAAAGTATAACAAAATTAAGCTGTCAAAGCTGTTAAGTATAACAAAATTAAGCTGTCTGTCTATCTATCTGTCTGTCTGTCTGTCTGACTGTATGTCTGTCTATCTATCTGTCTGTCTATCTATCTGTCTGTCTGTCTATCTATCTGTCTGTCTATCTGTAAATATTATAGATTATAACGATCTGCACTTGTGAGTACTAAACAAATAACAGACAGACTGATAGACAGACAGAAAGACAGATAGATAGACAGACACAGACAGACAGATAGATAGACAGACACAGACAGACAGACAGGTAGATATACAGACAGAAAGACAGTATAAAGTATAACAAAATTAAGCTGTCTGTCTGTCTGTAAATACTATAGATTATAACAATCTGCACTTGCGAGTACTAAACAAATAACAGAAAAAAGTATAACAATCAGCAATCAATCAATCTGACAATTTTAGAAATGAAAATCTGCAACTGTAAATACTAAACATGAAGACAAAACAAAAAAGTATAACAAAATTAAGCTGTCTGTCTATCTATCTGTCTGTCTGTATCTATCTGTCTCTCTGTCTATCTACCTGTCTGTCTATCAGTCTGTCTGTCTGTAAATATTATAGATTATAACAATCTGCACTTGTGAGTACTAAACAAATAACAGACAGACAGATAGATAGACAGACAGACAGACAGTATAAAGTATAACAAAATTAAGCTGTCTGTCTGTCTGTCTGACTATCTGTCTGTCTATCAGTCTGTCTGTCTGTAAATATTATAGATTATAACGATCTGCACTTGTGAGTACTAAACAAATAACAGACAGGTAGATATACAGACAGAAAGACAGTATAAAGTATAACAAAATTAAGCTGTATGTCTGTCTATCTATCTGTCTGTAAATACTATAGATTATAACAATCTGCAATCAATCAATCTGACAATTTTAGAAATGAAAATCTGCAACTGTAAATACTAAACATGATGACACAACAATAAAGTATAACAAAATTAAGCTGTCTGTCAATCTATCCATCTATCTGTCTGTCTGTCTGTCTGACTGACTGTATGTCTGTCTATCTGTCTGTCTGTATGTCTGTCTATCTATCTGTCTGTCTGTCTGTAAATACTATAGATTATAACAATCTGCACTTGTGAGTACTAAACAAATAACAGAAAAAGTATAACAATCAGCAATCAATCAATCTGACAATTTTAGAAATGAAAATCTGCAACTGTAAATACTAAACATGATGACAAAAAAGTATAACAAAATTAAGCTGTCTGTCTGTCTATCTATCTCTGTCTGTCTGTGTCTGTCTATCTATCTGTCTTTCTCAGACAGACAGATAGATAGATATACAGACAGTATAAAGTATAACAAAATTAAGCTGTCTGTCTATCTATCTGTCTGTCTGACTGTATGTCTGTCTATCTGTCTGTCTATCTATCTGTCTGTCTGTCTATCAGTCTGTCTGTATGTCTATCTATCTATCTGTCTGTCTGTCTGTAAATATTATAGATTATAACGATCTGCACCTGTGAGTACTAAACAAATAACAGACAGACAGAAAGACAGATAGATAGACAGACACAGACAGACAGATAGATAGACAGACACAGACAGACAGACAGGCAGATATACAGACAGAAAGACAGTATAAAGTATAACAAAATTAAGCTGTCTGTCTGTAAATACTATAGATTATAACAATCTGCACTTGTGAGTACTAAACAAATAACAGAAAAAAGTATAACAATCAGCAATCAATCAATCTGACAATTTTAGAAATGAAAATCTGCAACTGTAAATACTAAACATGATGACAAAACAAAAAAGTATAACAAAATTAAGCTGTCTGTCTATCTATCTATCTATCTGTCTATCTGTCTGACTGTATAACTGTCTATCTGTCTATCTATCTGTCTGTCTATCAGTCTGTCTGACTGTCTATCTGTCTGTCTGTAAATATTATAGATTATAACGATCTGCACTTGTGAGTACTAAACAAATAACAGACAGAGAGATAGACAGACAGAAAGACAGACAGACAGACAGTATAAAGTATAACAAAATTAAGCTGTCTGTCTATCTATCTATCTATCTGTCTATCTGTCTGACTGTATAACTGTCTATCTGTCTATCTATCTGTCTGTCTATCAGTCTATCTATCTATCTGTCTGTCAGTCTGTAAATACTATAGATTATAACGATCTGCACTTGTAAAATACTAAACAAATAACAGAAAAAGTATAACAATCAGCAGTCAATCAATCTGACAATTTTAGAAATGAAAATCTGCAACTGTAAATACTAAACATGATGACAAAACAATAAAGTATAACAAAATTAAGCTGTCTGTCTGTCTGTCTATCTCTGTCTGTGTCTGTCTATCTGTCTGTCTTTCTCAGACAGACAGATAGATAGATATACAGACAGTATAAAGTATAACAAAATTAAGCTGTCTGTCTATCTGTCTGTCTGACTGTATGTCTGTCTATCTATCTGTCTGTCTGTCTGTAAATATTATAGATTATAACGATCTGCACTTGTGAGTACTAAACAAATAACAGACAGACACAGACAGACAGATAGATAGACAGACACAGACAGACAGGTAGATATACAGACAGACAGACAGTATAAAGTATAACAAAATTAAGCTGTATGTCTGTCTGTCTGTAAATATTATAGATTATAACAATCTGCACTTGTGAGTTATAAACAAATAACAGAAAAAGTATAACAATCAGCAATCAATCAATCTGACAATTTTAGAAATGAAAATCTGCAACTGTAAATACTAAACATGATGACAAAACAATAAAGTATAACAAAATTAAGCTGTCTGTCTCTATCTGTCTCATCTATCACTTGCTTGTTCAGTGTACAGTGGAGTTTGTCATAGCACTCACACAAACATATATATATACAATATGCATGCACAATTGATGAACTTTACAGTATTAACTTTACACTTCAAGTCAACACTGAACTGACTTGAGCTGAATAATGACACTATCGGCTTTTGAGCCTTTATATTGTGAAGCTGCTTTGAAACAATCTCTATTGTATAAAGCGCTTTAGAAATCGAGGTGACTTGACTTGTATGCATTCAATATTTTTTACACAATAACAAATGCAACGGTGGAAAATATTTTTGTTTCTCAAAATATTGACTTGATTACTATGTGATCAAACTAGGTATATTTACACTATAAACAGAAATGCAAGGGGGTAAAAATAAATATATATATAATAAATCAATGTAAGTTTTGATTTCTATGTGATCAATTTATGTATACCGGTAAGTGTTTTTACACATTATCACTGAGTGTAGCCAATGACATTTAAATGCCAGTGTTTTTGATGAAGTGTGTGTGTGTGTGTGTGTGTGTGTGTGTGTGTGTGTGTGTGTGACTGTGAGAGAGAGTGTGTGTGAGTGAGTGTGTGAGAGAGAGAGAGAGAGAGTGAGTGTGTGAGAGAGAGAGTGAGTGAGTGAGTGTGTGTGTGTGAGAGAGAGAGAGAGAGAGAGTGTGTGTGTGTGTGTGTGTGACAGAGAGATTAGCAATTTATGAACAGAGCAGGATAGACTAGAGATAGGAAACAGTCAATGAATGTACATCAGATTGATCAGAGATGCATCAGAAGAAGAGAGACAGATGTCACCAAACACAGCATTTTACATTACAGTATACCATGTGATACTGTAAACAGATTAGCATGGTAGAGACATTACTGTAACTCACCCTTATAAAGGTCAACTACAATACAGACTCTGTTATATGACACAGTGAAATTGAACATTTACTGAAATGGCAGCAAACTGTCCTAGCACAAAACTTCATGGCAGTTCCATAACTTCCTCACATCTTTTGATAACACACAGGATAGCTAAACATTATGGATTTTATGTTAGGTAATTTAGGTAATGTAAATGCATTTTCTAAAGTGGCATCTGTAGCCTGTGTTACTTATTTCAGCAAAGAGGGTGATTTGAAACATGAATATTGCACTGGTTTGCTATTAAATGAACGTCTGTTAAAGGGATAGTTCACCCAAACATGAAAATCCTGTCATCATTTACTCACCCTCAAGTTGTTCCAATCCTGTAGAGTTTATTTCTTATAAACATAAAATAAGATATTTTGAAGAGTATCAGTAACCAAACAGTTGATGGACCCCATTGACCTCAATAATAGTTTTTACACCTGTACTATGGAGGTCAATGGAGTCCATCAACAGTTTGGTTACTGATACTCTTCAAAATATCTTCTTTTATGTTCAGCAGGAGAAAGAAACTCATACAGGGCCATACACTATTTGTTTGGGTGAACTATTCCTTTAAAAGTACTAAATTGAAGGTCATACTGTTGTGTTTTGGTGATTAAACCAAATGTTCTCATTACATATTACAATCATCTTGTGTCTACCTTTGAAACAATTATGGGGACTGAATTATGAATGCTAAACAATTAATTTACCAATAAAGCTATTATCTGCAGTATATTTATCTTTATAAAACGGTTAGTTCCAGTCCTTGATTCTGATTAGTGTTTTTTTTCCACGATAAAACACGGCAATGATCGCTTCACCCAATGTATCACTGCACAACACCCATAGCAACCATCTTAGCAACGCAAACATTTGAATGTCCGCTGCGATATCTTGAACTTTAAACAGTCTTTTCGTCTTGCTTCTCCGTGTTCACTACAACTGACAGACTGTCTCATAAAGACAGTGTTTGCCGCCATCTAATGGTGAAATAATGTAAATATAGTTTTTCCTACCTTTGATGTCGCGCGATGCCGCAGATTCACTTCTTATCTCGACACTGAACTCACTCACCGACCTGTTGACCGAGTGCTTATGACGTCCGAGGCGACGTCACCGCGCCAGAAGTCCTGAGGATGGAAATGGTTGTTTATTCCCTTTACCATTTAAAGAATATAATGCAGTGCTTAAAGCAATTCCTTCGGGTCTAAGTTATCTTGTTAAATGTCATCTAACCTTTAGTAAGAGTGTCACCAAAGAACCTGATTTGATCTTAGATGGTATAAATATACTTTAGTAAGAAATGTAATAATAAGCATATTCGACATATTTTTCAGAGTAAAAAATATAATGTTGCTAAATGCAAATTTTATTGGGCCTCTTTTATTGAACGTATAGACTGGAAGGAAGCCTGGTTGTTACCTCATAAGTATTGTATTTCAAATAAGATTAAGGAAGTTCATTTCAAGATCTTACATAAAATATACCCAGTGAATGATACTGTTGCAAAATATATGGATGTTGACACAGTTCTTGCTCATTTTGTGGGAATAAGGATGAAACACTGATCCATTTATTTTTCCAATGTGAAAAAACCCAAAACTTCTGGAATAGGTTATATTTTCATATTGGCAGGCACCTTGATTCTTCCAAATCCTTTCAATTAAAGGATATCAGTTGTTACTATAAAGAAGATAAAGCTAGTACTTCAATTAGTTACATTGTTAATTTTTTTTATTTGTTTGGGAAAATTTTTATTCACAAGCAAAAATTCTCTAAATCGCAGCCTACGTTTCCGCATTTTTTAATCGAAATTGATACATTTCTGAAGTCTCTAAAGTTGATTAAAAACAAGAAAAGTGACAGATTCTTGAAATATTATGATGATATTTTTAATAATACCACTGATGCATAATGTTTCCTCTGTGTATTTTTTTTTCTTCTTTTTTTTTTAAATTGTATTTATTTATTTATTTATATATATGTGAAGCTTTATATATACTTGATATCATTTAATTCATGTAGCTCTATGTGTTCTGTGCTTTATACCTGCTTGTTATTTGATACATATTCAATAAAAAAAAATAAAAAAAGGAAATGGTTGTTTAAAAAAAACTAATTTTGTACTTTTTCTCCATGAAGTTATACATTATATGAATCTGATTTCTGATTCCAACAACAACAAGGCAATTAAAACTGTCAGCATATGGTCCTCTTTCTCCTTGTAATGATCCATAGGCTAAATTGTATTGTTTTCTGTTTACGTGTCATATTCGTGTATATTGTTTATGTTATGTATATTTTGATTAGTCACCTGTGATTTGTACCCCCCCCCCCCCCCCAAAAAAAAGGAAATGGTTGTTTATTTAAAGTTGCGAATTTATGTTCTAGTTGTTGCTTCAAACAATTAAATTAACCTTTTTCTTTTTTTTATCCCGTGTGAATGTTTTAAATTACTTTATAGAGATTTTGATTTACCCTGCCAGCTCTAGACTTTCCATCTAAAACTATGAAAATTCATTGTAAAACTATGATAAACCGTAAATAAATAAACATAAAACATTTGAAGAGCCTATTTATCAAGTGAAAATGATTTCTTTAAAAGTTAGTGTTTCCCAGTTACCAAAGAGCCAGCAAAATGAAATGAGCTGAACAGTATACATAAAAAAACAGGTAAATTTCACATATCAAATATTTTTATTCTGCTGTGTTTTTATCTATGACACAATTTTTGTCAAATTATGCACAAATAAAAATATAATTTGTCAGTAAATAATATAAAATATGTTTGTATTCATTCATCATCGTTAATTCCAACATTGAATATTATCAAAAAGAATACATAAAGTTTTTTTTCTCAGCATGGAATAGTTCAAATCAATGCTTGACATACAAATAAAAACTTAACTTTAAAATGTACTCAACTGAAATGTGCTTAAACACTACCGATTCATGTGATTCAACTCTCTTCATGCAAAATCTAGCTTCAAAAAATGTCATCTTAAAAGATGAAAAGGTACAGTTCACTTCACGTCTGTAGACCGTTAAGAGCATCAAGACACCGTTATAGACTTAAAGTGAAGAGTCTAAAGAGTCTAGTTACAAAATCTATATTTACTGACAAATTTCCTGAATAATTAAAGGGGTCATGACATGGTTTATTTTATTTTATTATTATGTTCCCTTAGGTGCAATTATAATATTACTATAGTTTTTTTTACAAAAAACTTTTGAAATGTAGTGAATTATGACCTTTTCCCACCCTGTTTCTCATCCTCTGATTCAAACAGTCTGTTTTGGGGGTGTTTCCCCTTTAAGAGTTCAGTGTTAACGCCCACTGTTATGATTGGCTAACGTCAGTGCCTATGCATCAATTATTAACGCCCCCAGCCAGAACCTGTGCGGATTCGGCGCAACTGTTTAGTAGCGGGTGATGCATGCGAAGCGATGGCTCTTGCAATGATAAAACCTTATTATGTTTGAGCCGGAATCAGAGGAAAATGAACCATCACCACAGCAACGAAGACTGGATCAGCTCGTGTCCACATGGAAAGTGAAACTATTTTGAATTAATAAAAAAATTGCAACCCGAGACACTTGAAAACGGATTATTGTTGCATAATTATCCTATAGCTTAATTTGCTAACAGTTTAACATTATTTAACTAATTTCAATGAAATGATAGGGTGTACCACGGACAAAAATGCACAGGCCATCTTTGAAGATGCAGCATTGATAAAGGCAACATTTTTAATTTTCTATCACATGTAGGCCTACTAGAAAAGCGACATATTTTCAAGATTCTCTTATACAAATGTGTTTATATTGATGACTCAAAACAGTCATCCTTAAATGTATAGAACAAACGCTTAAATTAACACTGCCGTGACTGAGACGTCCGCAAAAAATAAAGTGCATCCATTTTCCCTGACGACTGGATCTTTCGGCAGCGTTTTCAAAGATGTTGTTTGTCCACAGCCAGGAACAGCACATCTGCGTGGCATCATAATTTCCCTGTACACAGACACTGTCCGTCGACTGAACACTTGTGAGGCGCGCGGCGCGACAACGATACGAAATGAGCGTAGTTGTCTTGCGCTTTAAGCGTAGTTGTCTTGTGCTGGAGGCGGTCATTATGCAAACGCTGGTACGTCGCTTCGTACCGTGACGTCACTTCTTACCATGGATCCAGAACGAGCTGTATTTAGAGCTTGATTAAATAAATGATTCGTTTATAATGGGGAGGACGTCTTAAGCTATGAAACTTGCAGGACGTTTTAATGGTACAAAGACCTCTTATATACCAAAAGATCAAGGGAAATTTGGTTTCTCATGTCATGACCCCTTTAAGACTGAAAACCAATTAAGTATAATCTGTCTTTTACATTAAAATGTACAAAAACCCTTTGCTATAAGCATAGGAGATCCTGATGTTTAATGTGGGAAATGTCAGACCTTAATCTGCAGGAAAAGTAAGTGGGCCGGTTGCATAAACAGAGCCATTGCGTTAAGACAGTGTTTAAAGTTCTACTAGCAGTTAGTCAGGGGCAGTCAGTCTTACTTTTCGGTATCAAATTAGGCCAATCTACAAATTGGACTTTGTGGCATTTTTGTCATTTGTTTTATTTTTATTTTTTATTTTTAGGATTTATACATTGTATGATTTTTGATGTATTTTGATTTATAAAAAGGAAGGTATGTTAGGTTTACAATAGTGTTTTGTGCATTTTGACTTGCATACTTTATTGGTATGATATTGGTATAGTGTTTTTTTTTGTGTGTGTTTTTTGTGGGTTGCGCTGTGTATCTGTATGATTTACACACTGTATGATTTTTGACTTATGTATTTTGATTTATAAAAAATAATCTATGTCATGTTTACAATAGTGTTTGGTGCATTTTTACTTGCATACTTTATTGGTATTTATGATATTGGTATAGTTTTTTTTTGGGGGGGGGGGGGGGGGGGGGCTGCACTGTGCATTGTATGATTTATAAATTGTTTCATTTTTGAATTTCAATTTATTTAATTTGATTTATAAAAAAAGTTATGTATCCAATAGAGTTTGGCACATTTTGACCTGCATACTTTATTGGTATTCTTGATATTGGTATAGGTTTAGTTATTTTTTTCCTCTCTCCTCTATAGGACTTTTTAGGTCAATTTTCTTAATTGTCTCTTTACACAGAGTGTCCAGGTGTTCGCAATTTGATTAATTAACTGTTGTTAAAAATTAACCTGAGATGTTAGTTACACACACCCTGACGAAGGCATGTAAAGCCGCAACACGTAGGTGGATCTGTCACCAATTTTAATGTTTAAGCCATCAATGAAATAAAGGCTTTTTAACTTTTTTCTACTTATATCGAGTGCCTTGGAGTTCCTAAGTTATTAGGGCAATCTACGTTTGTATGTAACTGATTTGGAAAAAGCTATATACAGTCTAACATATACCAATTTGATGTCTAACTTGTAAGACTAGTCTTAGAGGTTTATGCAACCGGCCTGTTCATGTTCAAAACAGACAGCAAGTCACCAAAAGGGCCTTAACTATGCATTGGAGGGTTATATTAATAATTTTATTGTTGAGAAGGTCGATGAAAAGCTTCAGCTCCAGGCAAAAAAGTACAGGTCACAGTGTAAACGTGATAAACCGCAAAAAAAAATAAAAAAAAATACACAAAGTTACCCAGTTGTTTTGGTAGAAAGTTGTCTAAAATGTTGTGCTTCAATATGTAATTAATGGTTCATGATCAAATTAAATATGTTTAAATATGTACAGGTTTAAGTTGCATACGTTTCGAGGACAAGCCTTTTTACCATCTTTACCGAGAGTAGCCTAACGTTACCTCTCCGTTAGTGTGGTGCTACAGTATTTACATGAGTCATTCAGCACAACATTGCTAACATTTGTTATCTCGGTTATTTACAGATACGTTAATGAAGCGAAGTGACATGATGTACAACGCAGCTAGAAGCTAACGTTAACGTTTTCTAATGTTAGGCTAACGTTAGAGATTCAAATACGTTGTTGACTTTCCTCAGAACAGATGTAGACATCCTTGTTTAATGTATCCACGTTTAGTTGGTGTTGTGGTCTACCGCATAACTTAATCCAGAGCAGACACTTATCTCGGTTGAGATACACACCGTCGCCCAGCCTCTCGGGATACCTAGTGTCGGAGTTGCATGTACCCCATGCACACCGTTTGACCATTTTAAACTTAAAATGAAAAAACATATAAAAAGAAAACTGACTAACTGCAATGCATTTCAATGGACGTGGAAGCAGAGAATGTCCGAGTGTATTGGGTTAGCTATGCGCACTGTGATTGGCAGCTGTGCGCAAAGTGTTTGTGAAGACGATGGAAAATTACTGCTTCACAACATCCTCCCGTGATGTTAAAAACCTTCAAATTGAGACATATTTGTACAACACAGCACAAAACATACAGTAAAATTAGAGAAAAATAATGTAAAGACAAAAATGACTGATATAGAAAGTAATATGAAAGAGATAAAGCAATATGAAATAAAACAGCAATGAATGAAGGGCAATGCAGATGTATGTTTTCTGTCATCGGATGCCCATTTTCCACAAGTTGGTGTGATTCTTTAAGGTCTTCATGTAAAGTTTGTTACAAACTTTGGTTAAAATTCATCAGTGGTCGTGTAAAACAACACCATTTTTACCTCCTCAAAAACAGCTCTGTTCACAGCGACCCGTTTCGGTGCATGTCTCTTTAAAAAATATTTTTTTTCTCTCCCACAAACACAACACAACAGTTACACCTTCTCAAATTCTTCATTGCAGGCGCACAAATCCTATTCTACAAATCACAAATTAAGAAACTCGTACGCTCACATTTCTGCTACAGTTGTTGCAGTGAATATGGTGCAAAACACATTCACACACCCGCATCAACAAATGTGAAGTCACGGAGAAATTTTGCTCATCCACAAATCAGTGTGTGCATTCATCCAATGAGAGTTGCATACTTGTAGAATATTTTCTCACAAATGTCTTGGATATTTTTCTGGGACAAACACAAGTATGTAACTTCAACTGCTTGAATCTGCTGCGACGAATCTCAAACACTGTTTTTTTTTTTTTTTTACCTTTAAGTGACATATCAACCATTTGGTAGAGGCCAATATTAAAAAAAATTATTGGGATGTGTTGAAAAAAAATACATTGTGTGTGGTAACTATAGCGACATAAGGAGATAAGAAATGCAAAAAAAATATTTTAAATGCCTTTTTCTTGGTGGGGCAGTTATAGGGTTAAACCTGCTGAGAAACGTGAACTAAAATTATAAGTTTGACACGCGCATGCCCGGTAACTCATGAATATTCATGTAGGCTCCGCCCACTGCCTCTATAGATGCACAACTCACTTTTGCTCCACATTTCACACACAGACCAATGATGCAAAAGGGAGAGCGAGCGAAACTTGTCACTTGAGAGCAAAATCTGTGTTTGAGATTCGTCGCAGCAGATTCAAGCAGTTGAAGTTACATACTTGTGTTTGTCCCAGAAAAATATCCAAGACATTTGTGAGAAAATATTGAGAGTGTGCAACTTGCGGATGAGCGGATGAGCAAAATTTCTCTGTGACTTCACATTTTTTGATGCGGGTGTGTGAATGCGTTTTGCACCATATTCACTGCAGCAAAAATGCGCGTACGAGTTTCTTAATTTGTGATTTGTAGAATAGGATTTGTGAACCTGCAATTCAGAATTTGAGAAGGTGTAACTGTTGTGTTGTGTTTGTGGGAGAGAGAAAAAAATACATGATATACACATGTGTGGCTATTCTCTACAACTACAAATTACACTGTCATAGGCGCTCAGTTGATTTGCACAAAAAATACCTTCATAGAAATGTGCTAATATGGAAATATGCTAATATGGAAATATGCTAATATGGGAAATATGCTAATATGGGACATTCTGTCAGCGGTCGTGGGTGGAGCATGAGCAATTTGATATCATATAGAGACAGAGCGTATTAAGGCCACGCCCACACCGGGGGGGGGAAACAATCCAACCGTCTCCGTTGACTTTGCATTGTGAGAGGCTGCCTCCTTATTATCTCTTGCTTCTAACTAAAGACAGAAAAATGGCTAAAAGCTGCTGTGTGACGAGGTGTACAGCAAACAAGCTAAGAAACCCAGAAATAAGTTTTATAAGCTGTCGACCCCAAAAAACAAGTGTTTAAGGACTTAAAAGTGGATCAGGCAGTTGAGACCGAGCGTAACGTGTCTCATTAGTCTGAGAACTAACGTACGCCCGCTGGAGGAGAACGTAATCGGCAACACAGGATCGCTTATCTTACAGAAATATAATATATAAAACTGACATTTGGATATTTGACTCACCAGTGACCAAATGTTTAACTTACTGCACACGCAACTGTGTTTTTAGTGCATACTGAGTGTCAGGATCCCACAATTTACCCATTCGTTCCTACTTTTAAGTCCTTAAACGCTCGTTTTTTGGGGTCGACAGCTTATAAAAGCTTATTTCTGGGTTTCTTAGCTTGTTTGCTGTACACCTCGTCACACAGCAGCTTTTAGGCATTTTTAAAACAACAAATATTTTGATCTCGTTTGAATTGTGCCCTGAATTACACATATGATGTTGGTCAATTTAAAAGATACATTTTAAAGTCAAGAAAGTCACAGTTTGATGTAAAACTGTTGAGGTATAAGACTGTGAAAATACGTAATTACAAAGACTACAAACCCAAAAGGCGCACATGTGACGTCATACCTTTACTCTCAATGAATGAAGCTAACTTTACTGAAGCTAACTTTACTGATGCTAACTTTACTGAAGCTAACTTTACTGAAGCTAACTTTACTGATGCTAACTTTACTGAGGCTAACTCTACTGAAGCTAACTTTACTGAAGCTAACTTTACTGAAGCTAACTTTACTGATGCTAACTTTAATGAGGCTAACTCTACTGAAGCTAACTTTACTGAAGCTAACTTTACTGATGCTAACTTTACTGAGGCTAACTCTACTGAAGCTAACTTTACTGAAGCTAACTTTACTGAAGCTAACTTTACTGAAGCTAACTTTACTGAAGCTAACTTTACTGATGCTAACTTTACTGAGGCTAACTCTACTGAAGCTAACTTTACTGAAGCTAACTTTACTGAGGCTAACTTTACTGAAGCTAACTTTACTGAAGCTAACTTTACTGAAGCTAACTTTACTGAAGCTAATGTCTGTCATTTTTTTCTATAGTCTTACGTTATAATCGTAACGTTACGCCGTCATGCCTGAGTGTGTTGTACCAGACTGCACACACACGACGACACGAGCAACGGTGACATGTAGTTCGAGACGAGAGATGTAGTTCATTGAGCGATTTTCACATAAAACTAAACGTTACTCTTCTGTTTTATGACAAACTGCGACTTTCTTGACTTTCATAATTATCTTTTAAATTGACAAACATCATGTGTGTAATTCAGGGCACAGTTCGGACGGAATAAAAATATAAGTTGTCTCTCGCCATTGACTACCATACATATTTTTTCCGAAATAAGGTCCCATGAGCCGGAAGCCGGAAATTTAAAGGGCACCTATTATGACATTTAAAATGTTCCTAATGTTGTTTAGGGAGTCCCCAACAACAGTTTTACGTGCATGCAATGTCAAAAAACACTTTTGTTGTCATATAATATGCATTTATTTTTACCTGATTTGCTCACCGACTCCCAAATGATTCGTTCAACGACTCATTTTTCAAACCCCTTCTTTGCGCGACGCTAATCTCCGATTGGTCAGATGACCCAGCAGTGTTTACAGTGATAATACTTATTGTTTAACACGGAGTACAATGATGCTTTTATCAATTAAATTGTGTTATAATAATGGTTATAGTCCACTGCTTTGTAGTTTGTAGTAAAAAACTAAAAATAAGATAAAGAATTTAATGTCATGTTAGCGAGCATATCCCAGAGTTCATATTGTAAAAGCACAATCAGTCTTTGTTTGCGTTAGCCCGATGCATAAACATAAAGTTTTTACAACAACAAAAATGCAGTTACGTTACTACGAGGTATTACTCTATTCTTTAAGACAACTCCGAAAACAACGACAAACACTTCACATATCTCAATACAATTGCCATTGAAGACCTAGAAGCTAAACGGTGCTTACACAACAAACAAAATAATTATTAAGCATGCTACATAAAAAATAAAAGCAACAATTATTAATAACACTTACAGGTTGTGATACGGAGGAAGCTGATGCAAATACACTTGGAACTGAACCTTCCTTCAATATCAGCGGCTCGCGAATCCAAGCTTGATTGCATTTAAAAAGCAATCGTCTTCAAAATGGCGCGAGCAAAGCACAAGGCTCGGACTATACTTCTGTGGTATAGTTGTATATATGAATTGTAGACACTTAGTCTTCAAATGCTCCTCCTTGGGCAGATGAAAAAAGTTTGCTTTTGAGTCGCACTTCAGAACACAGCGCCTCGTCGCCATGATGTTTCCCTGCTGGCCTTGGAGCGCAATAAGTGGGCGTATCGTATTCAAATAACTTGACAAGTTGACGTCATCTAGTCAGAGAAAAAGCTTCGGTCTTCTAACGATTCATAAAAATGACTCGGAGTCGACTCTTACTTTTGAAAGACAATAACTTTATATACGGTGCACTTTCATATTTCAAACTTTGCAGGATGTTTTTGTTCACTTAGATCTATGTTACACACTACATGAAAGGTACATTTCAAAGTGCCATAATAGGGGCCCTTTAAGGATTTAAAAAAAGGAGTGAATGGATTTTTTTTTTTCATTGTATGGTGGTTGTGTTCACACACGGCAAAGACACCATATATGCAAACACCATATAAAAGTGAATTCTGCATCCGACGACCCCTTTAAAGCCGCAGACTCTACAGATTACTGTTGAATCCTTAGATCTTTACACAACTTTGTGGAGCAGCTGCTTCAGTTTGAGCTGGACACTTTCACTGCCAAGACCCAGAAACACTTTCTGTGCAGCTTTAAAAGGGGAATTGTTGAGGATGCTCAATGTAGAGAGTGCAAAGCAGATCGAAGAGCAAAGAAATAAAAAAGAAAAACTGAAAGATATATAAATAAAAAAGAAAAAAACCTCATGCCACGTGTTATCTGAAGTGTGTGAGAGTTGATATCCTCCAGTTCCTCCAGTGATGATGGCTGATGTAGAAGGTCCAGCTCTGAATGTTGTGTGTGTCACATGAAGACATATGGCTCTGATGCTGACCGAAATAGAGGAGAGAGAAAATAAGCAGGAAATTAATCAGATGACGTCTATGTGTAGGGAGGGTCTAAACATGTTTTCACTTTCTTTAAAAGCTAACAGTATATTTGTTTCAACTTAGGGATGCACGATATCAAAGAAAATGTGGCTGATGTATTAAAGCTGATAAATAATGATAAAATAAAGCTGAGACACTTCTGAAGCGCACTGTTCGCCATGATGTTTTTGAATTGCTTGAAATATGATTGAAATCACTTCAAAGAAGGAAAACACAGTAAAGTGCAACATGTGCAGTGAAGTCTGTCATATATATAGACTACATAAAATTATAATGAGAACATTATAATTGTGTTTGGGTCATGGCTTTTAATAATGAAACTTGTTTTTGTAATCAGGGTCTCAAAAATGACATCAAAATGTGGATTTAGATTTATCTGCCAATATATCAGTTATCGGCTTTATGGATTATGAAGGCTTATGACAAAGAATATCAGCTTTATGACAAAGAATTATGGGTATCGTCGACCAAAATGTTCATACCAGTGCATCCCTAATTCAAATGTGCAGTTCATAAACACTTTTCACATGCTTTGCGAGTAGCGAAGACTTTAGTTTTGTTTCTTTGGAAGTCAAATTTGTCTTCAACACACATTTAGTCTTGAAAGTACACACACACACACACACACACACACCATGTTGGGTAGGTTTCCATATTTTATGGGGACATAATGATTTCTATACTGTAAAAACTGTATTCTCCACTAACCCTAAAGCTACCCATCACAGAAAACTTTCTGCATTTTGTACATAAAAAAACAAACATAATTTAGTATGATTTATAAGCGGTTTTAAATGTAGGCTAAAAATGTCCCCACAAGGACGAGGATTTTGGATATTGCCATCTTTGTGGAGACATTTTGTCCTCATAATGTAGCAGTGTTTACCAGTACACACACACACACACACACACACACACACACACACACACACACACACACACACACACACTGGGTTACAACTTTTTGGGTTTTCATGTTTAGCGGGGACTTTAATTTAAGGAGTTTGTTTCCCCCGAATCAGCACTATGGCAAATTATTGACTTTATGCAACAGTTCAATAAACAATAGTATATTCATATATAAAGTAACTTACATTTTCTGTCATTGCTCTATTTTACCAACGAAAATAACTTTAGCTTTCCAAACAACACCCCAGCAGAACCGCTCCGCGTCTCCGAGCAACACTGATCAGCGTTTGAACGAATCGGTTGTAAATGATTGAAATGATCCGCCTGTCACTTCGTTTCTGAATGAATCAGACCCTTTAAACTCAATATTTAAAGGGGTCCTTGATTATGATTTAACTTTTTTAACTTTAGTGTGTAATGTAAAAAAAAAAAAAAAACATACCACTCTGAAACATCCTGTGAAATCCGTTCTGCACATTCCTCTTGTTCGTTAATATTATCCGCTTCCACCGTAGGGTCGAAAGGCTCATTCCGTGCCGATCTTTGCCAGCTGGTTCGGTTACGGTTTCCGTGTGTCTGATACTCGCGGCAACTCTTTGGAATGTATACAAATGGGTCAGTCGTTGCCTTGGTAACGCGACGATTTACTGATGGTATGAGATGTAAATAGTGACCGCGTTATGGAGAATGATCATATTTTGATCATATATGGTTGATACAAATATCAGATTTTAATTTTAATTTTATTACTGCTTTGTTTGTTTACTTCGCTACAGAGAAACTGGTAACCAGGCAACAGACAAGTGACCAATCCTGAGTAGCGACGTCACGTCATGGATTCTACCAGCACGGTTCGGGCCGAGAACGGTTTGTGGAAACACAACCGGAACCGTTCCTTACCATTCTAAGAACCGTTCGGCCCGACAGTGGAAAAGCGGTTATGAGTATGAATCAGGCCTGAAATTGTTTGAAATTGACACCATCGTTAATATTTACATTTGAGTAGAGAGATCGCGGTTATGAAGGAGCGTGACATTTCCCTAACTGCCAATCACAACACACTGGTCCAGCTGACCAATCACAGCACATTTCCTATTTAGGAAGGAGGGGCTTCATAGATAACGACGGCGCAATCAACTACCAGAGGATAGAGGAGCTGTAATAATGTTAAATAATTAAGTGAAAAATAATGCGTTTTTTGAACAATCAAGCATGAAAACTTATTCTATTACACCCCAAAAACAAAATCAAGATCTCGTAAAAGGGCACAATAGGGTCCCTTTTTAATAGATTACCAACAGTGATCTGCTTCCACCTACTGGCGGTTTTAGTTTCCTATATTATATTTGTCATAATAATTGTATTTAATATGTTTAAAGGCTATGTTGCAGGTTAGAGTACCCAGTGAGCCAATGTATAGAAAAATAATGTAGGAACTATATTTAAATATGAACATATACTTATAAAACGCTATTTAGGCTTCTGGAGTCGTTTTTGTGAGAAAATTTTACTTCCGCGTTTGAAAACCGCCAAACCGGAAGTGACGTAACATGAGGCAGAGCGGTCAAAGTAAACAATAGGAAAGCAATGGATCGCAATGACAGATCGGACGCTGAGGAAATTGTAGCCTAAATGTTTACTCGTATGACGGACCTCAGCCATATAATTATGTGCCTAATATGAAGCCAAGAGACTCTAGACAGGTCAGGATTACACAAAACAACGGTCAGAGAAGACACATTGAGCTGTGGTGTGAGGAGAACAGGGCAGCTGGCGTCTCGATGAGAGAACAGTGTTACTAGCTTATAGATTTATTCACGTTAGCCGACGATATGTATAACACTATGCTCAGATCACAATATTGTACAGATTATTATCATGTATCAGGCAAAAATAAAGCTATTATTTAGACCCTTACCTGCATGTGTTGTGTATGTCAGCCATTAGGAGACAGTTTCCAGAGGAAGAAGGACTTTATAAAGGCTTTGAATGGCCCCATTTGGTGACAATGAATACAAAAATAATCACAATCACAACTGTCTTACTGTATAAAAACTTTATAGAAACAGCCAACACAAACATTAAAATTCGGAGTACAGATTGGAAATGAACTTAATATATTATATTTAGGCTATAATAATAAGTGTCGGCTGCAGACTAATAACAAACACATAAATGCATTACATTACAAGTTTATGTAGGATATGTTAATTAAATTAAGACAAGGCACATTAAGACAGGTAGGCTACATGTAGCCTATGCATTTTGTAAAACAGAAGTACAATAAGTGATCTCTGACTCTGACGGATCCGTGACCGTCATGTTTCCCGCCCGCGGCCGAAACACAATCTGACGGCGGACCGGGCGACCCGATGAAGGAGCCGGGACAGTGTGCACATATCGCCGTCATCATATAACTCCATGTCGCCGAGATTAAATAAACACAAGATTTTGACGCGTATCCGAGAGTGGAGTGTGAGCGCGCACTGCATGGCACGGGCGCGAACACTAATCAACAGTGAAACAATTTAAAATACTCTATCATTTCTGGTCATAGGCCTACAGAAAATAATAATACATTATTCGCAACTACTTTTATTTGTGTAAACTCGGAATAACAAGAAAGCGTTGTGCTTTTGTCAAATAAAATAAAACAATCAGGCGCGCTTTCATGATCTCCGTGAACTGGAGCGCGAGAACTGAAACTAAATATGTAGGCTAACGCCCGTTTCACACATACTCCGTATGCAGTGCGTTTGCGGTACTGGAGCAGCACGCGCTATACATGGGTTTCTGTGCAACGTCATCACGTAGATGCGCGCGCATCTAAGAGGCAGAAAGCAACAGTCTTTACGGCTATATCTAGCAGAAGCAGAGATGACGCGGAGCTGTTGTGCTGTAAACTAACCTAAATGCATAGGGTATGTCATGTTTTTATGATTCGCAAACTTAGTTGGACAATTTCATACTAGTCAACTAACTAACTTTTTACATAATGTTATATTAATATGCAAATGAAACACAAGCAAACAGATTCAACTCTGAAATTGTAGTTTATTATTGAGTCAACAAGAATTTACAAACAATGCGAAATCTACGTTAATTACAATGTTCTTTTACAGAACTCGGCATAACATATAGCGGTCTTGCCTCTTGGATGCGCGCGCATCCGGTATTGTTTGTATACAAGAAACCTGTGTATAGTGCTTTCACATATGCTGCGTTTGCAGAGCGCTACTGATACGTAGTTTCTGTGTCACAAAATAAAAAATGGGTAGGCTAAGTAATTTTGATTTTAAAACCAAACTTTAACTTTGACATTGTTACAGACATTACAACAGTAGCCTATGAAATTAATTTTAATCATTGTGATTCTTTGTTTTAGTTCGAGTTGTTGACAGAAGAAAAGCTATCACGCCATATCTGTTGCTAAGATATAATACACAAATATTTTACATTAGAATACAAATGTATAAATACTGATTATAAATGCATATTTTAAGACTGAAAAAAAAATAAGAACCGGGAGAGGGCTAGCCCCCAGAAGACAAAGGACCTTTTTGGAAATTAACATTTGATATAATAATTATTGTTAGCACATGCCACTACATTAAAACGAGTATCCTCTGCTATAAATAAGGCTGGCTGTAGCACCAAAAAGTTAAACATTTTGATTTACAATTACATAGTCAAAATTAATTATAACTAGCCTACATAACTATAACAAACTTATAACTACACCCTGTTTAACTTCTTTATATTCAAAAATAAAACTATATAATATGATTTACTTATGAATTCAAATAGGCTACAACTACATATTCAGATGTTCATTTACATTTAATAAATTCGCATGACATGAAGGTTGAATGTGACGATAAACAAAATAAATAAAAAGGGCAACACAGTAGGCCTACATATTCATGTTTAAATAGAACAACATGCAGCAATAATATATATTTATATTCTCGTTTAAAACGTTTTTAATTTCTTGATCCTGTAATTTAGTAAATGTAGAACACATTAACTGTAATTATGAGTAGCTATGATCAAATTATTACAGTTTCTTGTCAATCTATATTTATTTCAATGTGAACATACGCTGCAGTGCGGTGCAGCACAGCAGAAAATAGACTCTGTGCGTAAACGATCTCTGCACTGCTGTATACGCACCGCAACTGGAACGGATTGCCGGACCGCATCCGTGTGCAGTGTGAAAGCTCTAACCTGTTAACATGGGTACGGAAAAAAATACGCACCGCAAACGCACTGCAAACGGAGTATGTGTGAAACGGGCGTAAAGCTTGAAATGTCCACTTCAAAACGAACAAATTCGAATCGAAAGCTAATACATTCTGATTATGTAATCCGTATGAAAGGTGCATTTCTCTCTAAAAGCGCATCTGCTTAACAGCGGAGATGGAGATATGTTTTTAACCGACACTAATTTAGAAAACAATAGTTTATTAATGAACAATTAAAATGCCTCGTTATTTTTTCAGACACATTTATTATTAAATCACCTATAAATCACCTTTCTGTATAGGCTGTTGTTCCAGAGACATATGGCTCTTCTCATTCAGCACTGCGGGAATAATATCATTTCCAGGTTCTAATTTTGTCTCAGAAAAATAAATCAACAACAAAATCTATATTAATTTGTGAATATTTTAAATGTTTAATTAAGGGGCAACAAGTAGCCTAATAAACAAAAATTCGTCAATATTAATTTTTTTTGCGCAGCATTTGGTGTAGCCTATAGCCTACAGTTCAAATTAAAATTTTGCCTTTTAAAAATACAACAACCGTTTTTGTTTTGTAATTACGGGTTAAAAAATATTTTTGTTCTCTCTGTTTTGTAATTTAGTCAACTTTATAGATTTCAATATTATTCCTTCTTGAGTCTTTTTAACAAGAATTTAGATTAATGTATGAATTGAATAGTGATTGTGTGACCTATGATGAGGGAACAACCAGTGATACCCTTGGTAGTACCATCAAATGATGCCTATAGCGATGTCATCAGGATACACATACAGCCCAGTGGCCCACCTTACCGGGTGACCACGTCGTGGTTCACCAGAATTTATAGTTTACCCACCTCTTTTTTTACCACTACACCTCTGACCACGACGATGATTAATTGAAATACAATAACCACCGAAAACACACTGAATCACGACCGCTCCAACTAAATACCAACCTACTCTGCACTGAGCGAACGCACAACGCAGAGCCCGGCGGCAAACGACTGCCTCATGTGACGTAATATGACGCGATGGTGAAAAAAAACGGTTTTTCAACACGGTCAAGGAAACGGTCACGTTTTCTACTAAATTTGTGCCCTTATGTCTTGCAAAACGATTTTAAATCCTGCATTTACTTTTCATATGGTATTTTCATACAAGGTTATATATTAATTTTGAAGAAAAAAAAACCCTGCAAGATGGCCTTTAATCTATTGAGTTCTCTAAAAACTTAACAGCTATAAGAACAGTGGCAGCATGTGTATAAGGACTTGACACTTAATCTGGATTGAAAGACTAACTTAATCTGGACTGAAGGAATCAGTCTGAAGGTACGGAGTACTGAAGGAGTATTGTTGTTAATGTTTTCTTTTTCTTTCTTTTTTTCTTTTCTTTTTCTTTTCTTTGCAGCATTTAATTACCAAAAAAAAAAAAAAAAAAAAGACAAAATAATGACAACGAAATCCGCGGTCGTGTTTCTCTAGTGGCTACCGGACTCAGCTGAGCGGAAATGACGTCACGCACGACGTTGCCTCAGCCCTTCGGTTCATCAGCATGGCGCCGCTGTTGGTCCCGCTAAAGTGTGGATTTCACATTCAAAGGCGTAAATTGTCCCTGTTGCTTCAGCAGAGCCGATCTGTTCACGCGTGGGTCTGTCACGACCACCGAGCGACGAGCCATCGCAAACAGCGGAGCACATATCAGGTAACGTTACATTCACCTCTGTCACACACACACACACACACACACACTTCAGGACACACGACACCAGCACACAAGGGCAGTCCTCAAACTTTACAAACACCCCAGAGCTCACAAACGCAACCTTACACTATGTAACGTAGTGCCACACACAGTAACGTTAGACGTATTGACATATAACGTTACACCCGTGTTGTGTTATGTTGTGTTGTGACTAGTTGTTGTTGTTGTTAAGTAGGAAGTTGACGTGGTTCATCGTGACTAATGAAACTGTCCCTGTTCTGTTGTGTAAATGTGGTGCTGTAGGGACTTTAATATAATTTCTGCTAGCTAGTATGGAGGTACTTGCAGTATATGCTTATATACAATGTCACATGACTAGTTCACTTTTAGTTTGTAGATTAATTTGTTGGTTTTAACTGAACTTTTAGCTGCTGGTTTGGAGTTAACCCCTTTCAGCCTGTAGGTCACATGATATATAAGTAACACATATAACATGTGTGCTTAGATAAGACTGAATCCCGCCCTCTCTTCTGCTCATATCAGAGTCACATGTGATGTGACAGACTCCATTTATGCCAAACACACTCTCCATATAGTATTTTTTTGCAAAAGATCTGTGATTGCATCGCCGTATGATTTACGGTCAAGACATAGAAATGATAGTGTCACAAGCTCTTTTTGATAAATGTGCAATAACCACGTTTGCACAATAATGATTCATCACTCGGGCCTATAGGGGTGTGTGAACTAGCCTATATATTACTTTTACTAGTTGTTGAGTTGTCTAAACAACTAGTCTGGTCAATCTTAACCCTTTTGCGTCCTTAAGGACATTTTTGTCTTTTTCAGTTTTGTTTTTGGGGCATTTTGTCTGCGTTAATGCTAACTGTATTAATTCTGGCACAAGTGTGTATTTTTATTGTAATTGTACTATTTCAACCTCATTTTCTTTAATAAATCTATTTTACACTGGGTACAGAAAATAGTTACACTCGGGACAAAAATGTCCCCATTGAAACTGCATTTTTTTCACTTCAACACAAACCGGCCCTGGGTCGTCTTGAAAATGAGACCACTCTTAAGTCTAGGCTCTGAAGCTTCACATTTTTATGACAGTTTTTTGACAGACATTTTTGTCCTTTGGTACTATACGGTTATCCGGACCACACGTGTGTCTTTTAGTCCCGTATAGTCATCCCTGATTGGTCTTAACCCCAGTGACGGGTAGGTTTAGGGGCGGGGTTAGGCCATCGTGTGGTCCGGATAACCGTATAGTACAATTTTTTTTTTTTAAATTCTTTGTTATGTTTCTTGTGGTGCGCTTATAATGTTAGTATGAGGATTTTTACATTAAAAAAAAATCTGTCATACTTTAGAAATAAACGGCCATTTTCTATAAATCACTGACTTCACTATAAAGAGCAAATGAAATTACATCGTACTTGCGTTGTCAGTTAGTATGCAAGTCATGAATTTACCAAAAAGTACCAATAAACTGCGTAACCGGTTTGTCGAGTGTTACCTGGTAGGATTTGCATTGATGTTCATCAGAATCAGTGTCCATATGTTTTATTAACAGTTCATGTTAGGATTGTGTATTTATTTACCATGGTAACATGTGGGGTTAGGGATGAACAAACAGTGTGTGATCGACTTAATTACATCATGTGTTGTTCCAGCCTTAGTTGCGACTTAATGACCATGATGAAATCAAAATGTGGGTCTCATTATTGCCAAACAGTTGAGAACCACTGATTGTGTGTGTGTGTGTGTGTGGGGAAAGAGACAGACCTGTGTCAATGTGCGAACGAACGAGTAAAGATTCAACCACTTTCCCTTTTTTTTTTTTTTTTTTTTTTTTTTGCACATACAGCAAAGAGAGACACATCTCTGATGCGTGTTTAAATGCACCATTAACAACAAGTTGTTCAGTTCGTTTTCGTACAAACTACATCACATTTTAGTAAATGCGGTTGTCCTCGGTTAATTCAGTTGTAGAATTACTCTGTAAATTACTGAACTCTGAGTAGAGAGCAGGATTGGGCACTAAAATGTGAAGTGACTGTGACAAGTTACCAAATGTATTAAATGTATCAGTGAATTGTAGTGTTGTCATGATGTTGCGGAGATGCTATGTGTTTTGTTGCTAAAGCAAAACCGCGTTTGCTTTCAGAGGTTAATCAGCGGTTAAAGGGGGGGGGGGGGTATAATGCCCTTTTCACAAGATGTAAAATAAGTCTCTGATGTTCACCATATCGAATGGTGAAAGAATAATAAAAAGTGGTTAACTAAATGTTTATGAGGTGAAGTAGAGATGCACTGTGAAAGGAATCTTAATGATTCCCATTTATTTTTATATAAATATCATATTTCTTCACTTTCTTTCAGCTATCAAGTCAACGAAGCGCGTCATCAACATGGGCCAACAGCAGAGGTCAGAACAGCCGACAGATCTTAGAAGCAGTCAAAGTAAGTCTTTATTCAAATAGTGGTTAATATAAGGGCCCTTTCACACCTACCTTGTTTGATCTGGATTTTCAGACTTTTCAGTTTGATCCGAATCGAAATTACAGGTGTGAAACCTCCCCGGACCACGGTCTGATGACATAAGAAGTCAACTGGTAAAAACACTTGCAGTCTTCTCCTCCTTTCCTGCCGGCGGCGATCAAATGTTCACACGACGAGGATGTTCATTTGGCGAATTTTAACTAGCCTGGAGTATAGTTGGTGCTAGGGCTGGGCGATTAAACGTTAACGATAATTATCGCGATATAATTTTTCTCGATAAAACGATATCAAGAGTTCGATAAATGTTCGATAATGTTTTCGCGCCAAAAGTGGAACGAATCTCATTTGAACCGCGCGCGCCACACGGACCGTTTATCCGCTCGGCTCAAAGTCCAAATGGCAGCGCAGCGCGAGTTCACTCGAGCAGACGCGTTTACTCTGATCGGTCTCGGACACTAGATCCAGTGAGAAGCGCTTGAATTCAGCGAGGAACACAAATGTCTCAGTGATTTAAACCAGTTTAAAGGCAGATGAGACCGCGCTGACGAACAGGAGAAGCACTGTGCGCAACGATACAGTCAGAAGGCTTTTCCATCTACACATTCCCATCATTTACTACGGATTTACTGTAACGTTAGCCTAGTAATATTAACTGCACCATGAAATGTGGAATATATATATTGAATTGTATAATATTATTAATGTAGACGATGTATTGAAGGACTAATGGAATATAATTACATTTTTTAATAATGTATTTAGGCTACTGGTTTTCATAAATACCATAGAAACCATAGTGTTACATTTTATCTGTGGTTATCATGATCTAAATGCATGATGCTGGATGACCAATGCTTCATTTTAATAAAACTAAAGAATATTACATTTTACCAAATAAAAATAATGTTGTTACTTTTTTTAACAGATGTTACTGTTTTTGTTAATGAACATAAATTGTATATAGTAAATCTGCATCCTAACTCAAGCTAATACTACTGAAATAAAGATATTTATTTTGTGAAGGAAAAATGTCAAATGTTTGAATGTTCTACACCTCGGATTTGTGAAATGTTCCCCTGTTTGGCAAGTGTTTGTCATGATATGTTCTGATAAAGAGTAGTTTAAAAACTCAACGCTCTGGTTTCTACAGCTTTCACTTAGGAGTAAAAATCTGTCTTTAAACTTGAAATAAATAAAGATTTGACATTTATCGATAATTATCAATATCGACTGATATTTTTTGGCCATATCGCCCAGCCCTAGTTGGTGCAATGCCGTAATTATAACAATATAGTTGAAGCGATATGCGTCTGTTCATTCATTGTTGTCAAAGTTGCTCGTCGAATCGCACGTCAGTTTACAAACCAATCAATGTCGAGATGCAGCCCACAGAGATGATGACGACCGGATACAAGCATGTCGTGAAGTTCTTTAGTGCTTTAGTGCGCCAAACCAAAACTTACCGAATGTATAAAATGTATCAAAACATGAACTTTGGTCCGGACCTTGGTTCGGACTTTCAGGTGTGAAAACGCCCTTAGACATTGTGCTTGATTTTTCTTCACAATAACTGAAATGCTGGGGGGACAAGTGTTAATGTGAGTTGGTCTGTTCCAGCATTTGCATCTTCCAGAGAGACAGTGCTGGCACGGAAATGCAGGTGGAGGCCTCAACGCAGATCCCAAAAATGTGGTAAGGCTTTTTGTTTGTATTGTAGGGTTTTTCATCTCTGGCTGAAGTCATGGATTCCAATGCAATTTAATGTATCACATGGAATCTCAAAAACTCAAAGGTCTTCACGATGGAAACAAAATAGTTTGATTTAGTGTTGTCAAAAGACCCGGTACTTCGGTACCATTTCGGTACTAAAAAAATTAAATGGTTACGGTACCAGCTTTTCTTAAGTACCGGTGGTACCGAAGTATCGGATTAATCCGGTTCTTGATGCGCTGTCCGAACGGTGCACAGTTGCGTCCTCTTCATAAACACACTGAGACATGGCGACCGGCGGCGCTGCTAATGCGGTGGCTCTGAATCCACTTGTTGACAAGAAAGGAGGAAAGAGCCGTTCACAGTGCGTTTTTTGCGCGTGCAAATTTATTTTCCAGGCCGCCCTGTACAGCTATGATCAGCTGTTCGGCCGAGCTTTCCATGTTACGGAAAGGCCGCTGGTTTTGTCACAAGACCTGTTGAGATGCTTCTATTATAAGCCGCGCGCCTACATTTGAAATAACGAATTTGCACGCGCATAAAACGCGATATGTGAACGGCCCCTAAAGTGGTATCGTGTGCGGCTGTATCTAGTTTAAAACGCCTTTTAAAATTAAATATGAACGCAGTTTTGGATTAAATAAAAGGACAGTCAAGTCAAATAAAACACGTTTTATCTCCTGTTTAGTCAGTAACACTACATTAAGATACCATTCATTAACATTACTTAATGCCTTATCTAACATCAACACATTGAGTGAACAATATATTTTTAAAACGATAATGTATGTTTGTGAATGTTATTTAATACAAACACTTGATTGTTCATGAACAGATACAACTTTTGATTTTAAAAATGTATTAGTAGGCTACATTTTTAAATTACCCCAAGGAGAATAATTGCTTCAGTGTATATAACTATTGTTTATTGTTAGGTCATTGTATCTAATGTTTATCTAACAAATGTATATACACTTTAATATATGCAAATTTAATCTAAATTAAGCTTTGGTACCGAGAACCGTGGATTTTCACAGGTATTGGTACCGAATACTGAAATTTTGGTACCGTGACAACACTAGTTTGATTAAACATGAAGAAACAGAAGGTATGCAGTGACGTCCCTCTCCCGCTGGATCACGTCCCTCAGCCGGGCTGAGTGGCAGAGCGGCTGCATGACTGCATTTAACAGGGAAGCTGCAGAAACACGAGTTAAACAAATGATTATCAGTTTAAACTAAAGGTTGGACTCGATATAAGTGTTCCTTACAACTCACCAAAGATCCAGTGATCCTGGATATTGACATGCATCCAGGAATCGTGTTTCCTGACATTTGTATGAGCCTGATTTCAACACCGGGGAAACACAAAGCAAATTTACCTGTGATCGCTTTATATAAATACAATATAGGTAGGTCTAAATCCGGGTGATCACTTATATCAATGTTATATATATCATCATACCGCCCAGCCCTAAAACTTGTATAGTTTGTCAGTGTTTATTTAAAAACAACCAATCAGGGCTCCAGTAACTGTTCCACTGGTTGCACTGGTGCTACCAGCTTTCTCAGCACCTGCACATGATTTGGTCACAATGGGGGTTTTTTCCCGCTACAACATGGAATTAATCAGTGCATGCCGATGTATAGTTGTCTTAATCTGCATACCTTAGTTTTGCACTTATGTAAAAAGACTGACAGTGACACGAGGGTATAAACAGATGCTGCAAATTATATAACAAATAATGTTTTTTTTTATTTTTTTTTACTATTATAGTAGATCACCTGAACAAAAGTATAAACCTGTAAATGATTATTATAAATCATAAAACAGAAAAATTTAAACAAAATTTGGGGGAAAATAAAACTGGTTACATAGGGTCATATTATTGTTAAATTTTAAATTAATTATATATTTTTAGATTAGACCCGTTTTTGTGTTGTTTTTTAAGCCTTAAAACAGAAGAATGTAAAGCAGTGAATTCGGTAAAAGATAAACCAGGTTCAGATCGCTCTAGTCCTCGTTGCTATGAGTTGTCAGATTATGTAACAGCCTCATTTGACTATTCGGTGACCATTATTTGAGTGCAAATTTATTTGAACATTAAGTGCAAATGGTCAATAATTCTTTCATCTAAAACAAACAGAGCCTCTTCCTCTTATAGCTTTTAAACTATCGAGTGCATTTGCATATGATTCGATCATTTGGTTATGGTAACGTTCAGATGTTTCCTATTTTAAGTGGATTTACATGTTCTCACCTTATTCACAGGTGTCTGTAGTTTATGCTTTTCTTTGCATGCAATAACCTCATCTACACTTAACAAAGAATTAGTGAGCTTGCCGAGAGCTTTGATTGTAATGTGGACGGTCTGGTTTGGCTCGTCGTGAGCTCTCTTGCGGTGTAGATGGGTTGGTTAACTTGTGACCAGGTTGATTGACAGTCTTGAGCAGCTCTGTGGATCTCTGCTGCCCCCTCCTGCGGATGTTGATACAGCGTCACATAATCATTTACAACCAGAACAAGTTATTACAGAAGAGTACAAGAGTATTACAGAAAAAGCTTGGGATGTTGAGATACATTTTGTTTTGGCCTGAACACCCATGTTTTAAAGTCCCCCTGTGCTGAAAATCCAGCTTTTAATGTTGTTTATATGTATATGTGGTGTTGTTAATACGCTTTAAGACAAACCATGTGTAAGTTCATAAGTCGACAGCATTGCTGAGTATTTTCTGCTTAAAACTGCAGAGAACCAAAGACAGTCTCAAACACACGGTTTGAAATCGCTGGTGTTTCTGACGTCACAAACTACCTTGTAACCAATCAGATCAACGTGTGATCGTCAACCAGTGGATCTCTGAGCTGAGTGAGTGGAGGCGGGGCTCATTTGCATATTCAGTTTCATTTAATCTATTTTAAGGCATGAAGACAATTTTTTTTCAAGGAAAATTTTTTTAAATGTAATTTTGGTGATCAAAGATGAGTTTTAAGGGATACAATGATTGACTGCCGGGGGACTTTAAAGGGTTAGTTCACCCAAAAATGAAAATAATGTCATTAATGACTCACCCTCATGTCGTTCTAAGCCCGTAAGACCTCCGTTCATCTTCGGAACACAGTTTAAGATATTTTAGATTTAGTCCGAGAGCTTTCTGTCCCTCCATTGAAACTGTATATACAGTATACTGGCCATGTCCATAAAGTTAATAAAAAGATCATCAAAGTAGTCCATGTGACATCAGTGGGTTAGTTAGAATTTTTTGAAGCATCGAAAATACTTTTTGGTCCAAAAATAACACAAAATAAGACTTTATTCCGCATTGTATTCTCTCCCGGGTCTGTTGTGAATCTGCGTTCAGGACTCCGCAGTGACGCTGCTGACGGAAGACGCTGATGACGTGTTATCTGGTGCGCCCGAGCTTCGTTTACAGTCTGAGGGAGACGCACGCTATATTCAAGCTATTCTACATTGTTTGCGTGGATATCATTTTTTTAATGGTGCGTAAATGTGCATGTCGCGGATGAGACACTTTTACAGCGTGCATTTCCCTCAGTCTACAAACAAAGCTCGGGCGCACCGGATAACACGTCATCAGCGTCTTACGCCATCAGCGTAACTGTGAAGGATTGACAACAGACCCGGGAGAGAATACAATGCGGAATAAAGTCTTATTTTGTGTTATTTTTGGACCAAAAAGTATTTTCGATGCTTCAAAAAATTCTAACTAACCCACTGATGTCACATGGACTACTTTGATGATCTTTTTATTAACTTTATGGACATGGCCAGTAGACTGTATATACAGTTTCAATGGAGGGACAGAAAGCTCTCGGACTAAATCTAAAATATCTTAAACTGTGTTCCGAAGATGAACGGAGGTCTTACGGGCTTAGAACGACATGAGGGTGAGTCATTAATGACATTATTTTCATTTTTGGGTGAACTAACCCTTTAAGAGAATGAAAACTGTCTAGAATGTGAAACCTTTTTCTTCCTCTTTTTCTTCTAAGATTTATGATTTTAAAACTGGGAAACCCTTTAAAAAAAGAATACATTTCTTTTTTTTGTTTCCAGCTGAAGGAAGTGAACTCAACGAAGATTCTCTCAGCCATGTTGATGTATGTTTGGCCCAAAGACAGACCGGATCTCCGTGCTCGAGTGGCCATAGCACTGAGTCTGCTCGCTGGATCCAAGGTGCGTGCGTTTATCCTACCGCCATATCACCCAATGGCTCATTTGTCTTTTTATACACTCCTAGCTCTGTGACAAAAACTTTGTGACATGTTGTGCCTTCGGTGGGTAATGGCACACTTAAAATGAAGGTTGACAGTTTTGAAGTCACGGTTCGGCTGGCTTTCAGTTCAGCAGGGGGTAGAAACAAAACGTTATTTTTATTAAAACAGTTGTTTACTGAACTAACTCTGGCTCTACATTAAAGTCTGTTAATACTGTTGGAACTGGCAGATTTGAAGTGTAAAATATTTGAGCAAACTGTATATTTGAGTCAGAAGTGTTGTGCTCTCGTTATGTTGCGGTCGGTCTGTTTGATGCGCCAGCGCTGCTTCAGGAGACATCACCATTTTTGTGTCCACATCAAATACAATTTGCAAAAGTAATTTTGCATGGATGATTTTTTTTTTAAATGCAAGTAAAGGGTCTCCTTTAATATTTCAAATAACATTTGTGAAAATATGTCAACATATGGGGGGAAATTATATATTATACATAGTTATTCAGCGTAATCGTCCGGACTTTGATTTTGCCATTACATCTTTAAATAAACATATAAAAAAATATATATATTCGTTTTCTTGGCATTTTCAAATAAGTGTTGGCTCTGTTAATATTAAAAGGACTATGTCGTCTTATTTGTTACTTTTGGGGACTTTTGTCTCGAAATTGCAGTTTGTAAGAGATCGTTCAGTGTAACACAGGGCCGGAGTGGGACTCATTTTCAGCTTTGGAGTTTCATGCCTTAGACCGGCCCACTTTAGTTCCCGACTGACTATATTAAAAATAATGTAATTAAACCCTCAGTATATAAGTCTGCAATAGTGCACTGTTCTGTACAGCCTTGTAATTCATTGTATTTTTCAAAAATATAATTTTCTATTCAGTGCAATAGCCGTACACAGAGTTTTATAAATTCAGAGGTCCCAAAAGTGATCTTGCTAAGGGGTTCAGGGACTTATTATTTTTCCACTGTCATTAGCAAAGAACATATGTATATCTGTGTTAAATAGGAATCCATTGTAATAAAGTTATTCTCATTCTGGGCACAGTATGCAATAGGTTATTCCTCTACCTGCTCTCCTCTCTCATCTCCATCTCCTTCTCTCGTTCTTCTCTGTCTCTTTATCTTTACCTGTAAATCTCCCCCTCCTGAAGCTGAGCTTTGATTGATACGGTCTTTGCAAACTGATTTAAACTTGCAAATTTAAACTTCTATCGTTAAAAACTTCTATCATAAACGCGTTGGGATTCGCTCTTCATGTTCATGGCTCCTAAATATTGAATAAATCCACCTTTTCATGGTGTGGTAGCCTAAGTTAAACGCATGTCATTCAGTGAAATGCCAAAACACTTACTGGTATATATTTTTTATATATATGTAGATGTGAATAATTGTGATTAACTTCACTGGTCAAGCTCATTGTTTGATATGGGTGGCCAGTGGATGGCCTACAATATAAGCGGAAGTGGAAGTTTTGTCATTCGGTGTAATGCAAATTGTCTGTGACACTAAAGTATCATCCATTACATTGAATGACCGGATCACTGTATAAATAAGTTAGCATCTGATTTATATTACAGATAAATGAGGAATGTTTAGCACTGACAATATGCTAAATGCATCTTTGCATTATTGTTTAAGATGTCCATGAACAGGGACAGTTGAAAGGCACTGTAACATACCAAACAGCCACAAAGTAAATACTGACCCAGTAGGGTGACACTCTTAAAGCCCATTCACACCAAGAACAACAGCTATAAAGATAACTATAATAGTGACTACATTAGTGTCCACCGCAATGAACGATAACTCTGTTCATTCTAAACATGTATTGTGTAGCTGAAGTGCAACATGGAGCTTGAAGATGTAAAGAAAAAAAGAAAAACAGGAGAATTAACTTTTGGAGGAAAGTCGGAGGTATGGAACCATTTAAACAAGTCGTGGGCAGTGACAACGTGTTGGCTTTGTCGAGTGCATTGTGCGTGCGCCGCTCACAAACTAAATTTTGTTTAAAAAAATATTCTATATTTTAAAACCTTGTTGAATTATATTAGAGAAGTTGGTCCAAATTTCAAAAGTCCAAAGTTCATTCTTGTTCATTTTCTGTGTTCATCATTGTTCACGTTTTTTTTTTACGTTTCTTCATTCGGATCCACTCCATTCTGAATAAACAAACAACGCAGTTTACATGCTTCGTCCTTGTTGCATTATTCATTGAGATTATTCTAAACAGATTTCTGTAACGTTAGTTCAAACAACTCGGAATTGTAGTTGAGAACGCCATTATAAAGGCCCACGTATTAAAAAAATGGTCGGGTTTAAATCGGGCTCGGGCTCATAATCACAGTTAATGTGTCGGGCCGAGCTTGATTTTTTTTGGTCCCCCCAATCTAAGCTCTGTTGCACGGGTATATTTGTGGCAATAGCCAACAATACATTGTATGGGTCAAAATTATCGATTTTTCTTGAAGTAAAGATCATGTTCCATGAAGATATTTAGTAAATTTCCTACCGTAAATATATAAAACATGTATTTTTGTGAGTGAATGCTGCACAATCGTGAACATAAATGCACAACTTTAAAGGAGATTTTCTCAATGTTTCCATTTTTTTTGCACCCTCAGATTCCAGATTTACATATAGTTGTATCTCGGCCAAATATTGTCATATCCCATCAAACCATACATCAATGGAAAGCTTATTTATTATTTATTTTATAAATTATATAAAATTAAATCTACATTTTAAAAATTGACCCATGTGACTGGTTTCGTGGTCCAGGGTCACATATCTATGCTAAACTTAAACTTAGCACTCAACACACACACACACACACACACACACACACACACACACAGGCAAGTACAATCTAAGAATTGATTAGCCAATGGCTAATGGTAGACATTATTTAGTTGCCCAGAGTAAAGATTTTCTCGCATTGTAGAGGGTTGTAATCTGCCAGTGATTTTTCCTGCACAAGACATGTAGGCCACCAGGGGTCATATGTGGAAACACTCTTCCTCTCTAAAAACCGATAACTCCTGGTTATATTAGCTGGTCTGATCCCTGTCATGTGAGTTCAACATGGAGAGAATTTTTTTTTTCCACTATTATTGAACCAAAAGAGAAAAGCTTGACAAACCTTCCTCTTCCTTGCACACAGTCTGTGTTTGCCTCTGGCTGTACATTAGAGGCTGCTGTTGTGCCATCCTGTGTGTGAGATGGGTGACTAAAACCTGTTTATAACCACTTGCCTCCTGACTCTGTCCTCTTGGAAAAGGGCATTGCTATGGATGCGTGCTGTTTGAAAGCAAAAAGGTGTTGGCAGCTCATTTTTATCTTCCACTAATGAAGCTTCAGTGTAGTAATTAGTATGATACGGATCCGTGATTTCTTTGCAACGACATTACTTCCTGCAAAAGCAAACCTGCATGACTGCATTTCTGCGGAAAACACAAAATAATTTACTTTGAAATGCTCAGTTTTTGTACTTTGAACAATGTTGGGGTCCAAACACATTGGACCTCGCTAACTTTTATTCAAAGTATCTTCATTTGTGTTGCGCAGGAGAAAGGAAGGTTGTGTGTCCACCAAAGCGTTTTTAGCCAGCTGAAAACGAGTGATGCATATGTGCTAATATGATACAGAATAACTGCAGAACTGTATATAATTTAGCAAATAGTTTGTTTCTGCATATAAAAATGTCGACACAATGCAGCGTACTTGCTCTGGCACTAGTTTTGGATGAAGTGTCGTTGTTATTCGTTATCGTTGGACAAGCAGAATGTGACTTTGTTGGTGTGGTATTTGTCCCGCCCCTTCTCCACTGTGATTGGATGGCTGAGTGAAAAGTGACAGTAATGAGCGCTGTGTTTTACGTTTGAAAAAATGTATTTATAAATAAATGCACTAGCCTCGGGAGAAACGCTTTGGTGGACACATGGCCTAAGTCACACCGATTTGGAACGACAATGTTTAAAGTGCCCCTATTATGCTTTTTCGAATATTACCTTTCATGCTGTGTGTAATATAGCTGTGTAATATGTAAACGGTCTGCAAAGTTGAAAGTGCACGATAAATAGTTGTCTCCCAAAAGAAAGTCGACTCTGAATTAGGGCTGTAACTGTATACCGCTATGGCGACGTATCACAGTTTAAACGTGTACGATTATCATGTCGTGCACATTTTCTTATCTATGGTATTGGGATTTTTTTTTTTTTTTATGGAGAATCTCACCTGCACATTAGCAACTTCTTTCCACTTGGCTGCTTCGACTCTACACTTGCTCCACCCACACACGTACAGTGGAGAAAATGTCAGATACAGAGGCTGTTATCTCTAACCTCCATCCCGGTTGGAAAAAGAAGTTAAAATTTGCAGTATGGGAATACTTAGGATATACAATTACAACATATACAAATATATACAATCGAACCAGAGTAGACCAATCACAACAGACTGGGACATGATCTGACCAATCAAAACAGAGTAGGCCATCTGACCAATCAAAACAGAGTAGACCAATCACAACAGACTGGGCCATGGTCTGACCAATCAAAACCGAGTAGGCCATCTGACCAATCAAAACAGAGTAGACCAATCACAACAGACTGGGCCATGATCTGACTAATCAAAACCGAGTAGGCCATCTGACCAATCAAAACAGAGTAGACCAATCACAACAGACTGGGCCATGATCTGACCAATCAAAACCGAGTAGGCTAACGGAAAGGAGGGGTTTAGAGAGATTGAATCCTCAAACTGCTTTGAACTAATCATTTGAGAATCGTTGAGAAACGAGGTGATTTTAAATGCATATTATGAGAAAATGTAAGTGTTTTTTTTACCTTGAATGCATGCAAACCTATTGCAGGAGACTCCAAAACAAAAGTAGGAACCTTTAAAATACCAAAATAATTTATTTTTTTAACATTTTGTTTTAAGATTTGTTTTAGTTTGTTCGTTTTATAATTCTTATTTTTCTCAGTGGTGATTCTCAATATGTTTGAATATACTTCTGTACAATTCAATGTAATGTAAAACCGCATAAATGATAGACAGCACAACAAATATTACCGTGCAGAGCTCAACAATTAGGGTGACTCGGCCCCAGTGTGAATGAGTTTGGGATTGAACTGTCCTATAGGGTCAATGCTATATTTGGTTCAATTCATTTTCTTCAACACACAAAGCAGCCCTACTAGTATGTTTACTTGCTTCACAATTTGTATGATACAGTCGAACCAAACTTTATTCAGACAACTTCAACATTTCTCACATTTATCATAGTTTATTCGCTATAGTTTAGAAAATGGTAATAAAATATGACAAGAACTGATCAGATAATACCAATTTAGGTCAACCAATTACCAAGCAATGCTTAATTTTGTTCAGTCTTTGGTGTAAAAAGGTTGCATTAGCAATTAAAGAAAAACATTTCAGCAAAACATGGGCCGGTCAAAGTGTCTGAATCATTTTTGTTCCCAAATTGTTATACATTTTACTGGTAGTCACTGGATGAAGAATATGGGTATGGTGTGTCCCAGTTTACTTTTATTTTTCTATCCTCACTTACATAAATTAATGATAGTGTTCTGCACCCACTAGTAAAAAAAAATATACTAAGTTATTTCTGGTGTCTGAATAATTTTTGGTTTGACTGTATATCAGTATTTTTGCCTTATAGTTATTTAGGAATTGGGGTAAAAAAATAAATGAGGCAAAACAAAATATCCTCTTCAGAGTAAAGTACGAGCAGGACTTGTCCTTGACCGGTTCACCTTTGATATTCATCATTGTGTGGCGTAGACGTTTGCCAATCCCCTGCAATGAGTCATGTACACTAAAAAAGGGGTGAGCAAAAGTGAGGCCTAATTCAAGGCAAATGTCGTCCGGCTAATGTGCTGCTGTTTATTGGCACGACCCGGCAGCTTTCTGCAAGCTTTTAATTAGCTTTAATAACCATTTCAATTCCATTAGTGGATGCATCAAGCAAGTCTGCAGGAGAACACACACACACACACACACACACACACACAGCCTGCTGTTAATGCAGTGCTGAGCTTCTGCCCATCAGTGCACTCAGAACACAGAACAACATTTGGTGTGCTCACATCAACCTTTGCTTTTTTCTGCTTGTCCTCCAGATAACCAATGTGATGGTGCCCTTCATGTTTAAATATGCGGTGGACGACCTGAACCAGATGTCGGGACACATGTTGAACCTGAGCGATGCGCCAAACACGGTGGCCACCATGGCAACGGCTATTCTGATTGGCTGTAAGTTCTGCCTGCTCCTGTTGGCAGGTGTTTGACTTCATTTTGGGAAGTGTGCTGCATATTAAATGCCATCTGACCTTTCCTGCAAACTTTGTGTCAATATTGCTTTTTAGATTCATTGTAATGCGTTTTGTCATGCATGCGTGCGTCTGCTCGAGGTTCTAATGCAACTTTTCATTTTGCATTTCATTTGCTCCTCACCAGAACGAGTCCGATAACAAGACTTTTTTATATTTGGTTCTTGCCAAACATTTGCCTATCATTCTTCTACCTCAAATGTGGCTTATCATTTGAAACGCTAGCGGCAGCCTGACGTTATTAGACGCTTTACATGACGGCTCGCTCTAACGTTAACCTAGATTAATATGTGTTATTATTAGCCGCGTATCCAAGTGTTCACGTAGAACTTAACTTGCATTTCTGAATAACTATTATCAAGTAGGCCTATTTTATTTTCTAATAAATAATGAAATGATAGCAGTAACTGCACCCGTTTCTGAATATTAATTTAAATAGAGTACATAATGAATAAACAAAAATCACATGACCATTGTAATTACAATTACTTTATAAATGCAATTTAGTTGTTTTGCAAATGGATGAAGAAATTGTGGTGTCCGGTGTTTCCAATATTGGCAGCTCTATTATAGCATATTGCGAGCATTATACTTTGCTGTAAATAAAAAAACTTATAAAAATAAAACCCAAATATAATTTTTAATTGCTTCTGTTTATAAATAAATAAAGCTGTAATTTGTATGTTGCTATAAGCGACTTTGGAGCTCTAACGGAAAAAATAAAGGGAAAAAATAACCTTTACCTTTTTTTTTCTTTTTTTCATGTAAAACGAACCAATTTGTTTTAGTCCCCGATTTTAGACACATAACAAATACATCTAGCTTGAATACGTTTAAAAACAGCGCTACATAATATACTTTAAAATGAAAGACCCCCTGTGGTGAAAACCTGGTGTTTTCTGAAACTACCTTGTAACCAATCAGATCAACGTTAGGGCTGGGTAAATTCTCTAAATTCGATTCGATTTCGATTCTAAACTCGATCTATTCCCGATTCGACTCAATTAATATAGATTTAATACAAATCCTATATTTATAATTAAAAAAAACGGTGAACATAAGTTGACAAGTGGTTAATTAATAAAAAGAAATTAAGAGCCACAAACCTGTATATTAAACTCTTTTTATTTTAGGTACTCTTGGGTACATTAAAACCAAACTTCAAATGCAAACAATGAATAGACAGGATTTTGATGAAAGATGAAAAATTGATGCTGAAATTTGGACAGAACAGTCGCATGCCTTGATCAAACATGATCAGGTCATTTAATGTTTAAGATAAAACACACATAAAATCTCACAGCATTCGCTGTAACATGGAGGCTGCAAGCCTGTGAACTGTAGGAAAACTAATACTGGCTTTTGGGTGATAGATATATAAATATGGGAAAAAAATTTTTTTTTGACCTTTGAGGATCGATTTTGAATCAACCACATTTTAAAAATCGATTAATCGAAAATCACTTTTTTTGTCCAGCCCTAATCAACGTGTGATCGTCAACGAGTGGATCTCTGAGCTGAGTGAGTGGAGGCGGGGCTAATTTGCATATTCATAGAACCACATAATAAATGAGGCAAGGGTGAAGTTACATTCAAGATATTTTAAGGCACGAAGACTTTTTTTTTTTTCAAGAAAAAACTTTTAAATATGTCATTTTGGTGATCAAAGATGAGTTTTAAGGGATACAATGATTGACTAAAGGGAGGCTTTAAATAAATTAAACTTATCATCATGAAATGTGTCTGTACTGCCCCCTTGTGGAATAGCTATTTGTTTCTTGAGTTTCTTGTATTTTGTCCACGCAGAGCTACCGTAGTTCAGTTATTCTCCTAACAGTCTCTCAGCAAGTCGATCTCCAGAGTGTTAAAGTTTGTAATCTACTATTTTGGTCCCTGAAAGATATCTGTCTGTAAGTATTTGTTTGATAGTGATCTTAGCTTCCTTTAGATTCCGAATTTAGTCATTTTAGCATGTTTTCTATACGTAATTTGTAAGGAATTATGTGGCGCTAGTACTGTTAGCATTCCTATGGCATTTTCCATTAATATTAGCATCGTGCTAATGCGATCGTTTTTTGAGGGTTTTAGTTCATTCTAAGCTACTTATTTTATATTTGCATTGTACATTCAATCTTTTGAGATTGTAATATGCATTATCTTTGTTTCTGTATGTTACAGTTTTACAGTCTTTCCAGTAAAACTCCCTAAAAGAGCAAGACGCTTCCTGGTTCTTTATTGGAGACTGTCAGCTATCTGTAAAGCTAGTTCACACACACTAGTAAAGGCAGAATAGTAAAAAGACACATGGAAGGTAAGCCAAAAGTCGATACAGAAGACAACACTGCTGTCACGGATCCACAAAGTACAGTCAGCAACATTGGTGATCTGTGGGAAACAAGATCGAACTGTTCCAACATCTCACGGGCCAGTCAGCGGTCACGTGCCAGTCAATGGTCCAATGCAAGCGCTTTGGCAGCAAAAGCACGTGCTAAAGCAGCAGCCGCTCAAGCACAGGCATCATACGCTGAAAGAGAAGCAGAGGTGTTAAAAGAAAAAGCTCACATCGAAGCTGAAGCTACAAAAAAGAAAGCTGAGCTCAGCGCTGACCTCCTCAAACTGCGTCTGCAGAGTGCAGCTGCAGCCGCCAACGCCGAAGCAGAGGTCCTAGAGGCAGCAGCCGGGGATGAAGGTGGAGATACCTGGCTTCCAAAAAACAGCGACAACGTCGTCGAGCCCATACCAGTTCCACCTCCGCCGGCTAATAACCGCTTTGACTCCGCACAAGCTACCACACAAGTGCTTCCAGCAGCTCAGCGAGTAAACTACAGTGGTGATTTGGTTCAAAATAAAGTCAAAGAGCACAGCATACAAAATAGTGAGATTAGTGAATATGAGTTTCAAGCGCTACCAGAGGCGCACTCCTTACAGTATGGCATCGCCAGTGAAGCAGATCGTTCTCATGCCCAAAGCACGTTCAAAAATGCCTTTTCCACATCGCACTCGCAGTATCCAACCCCAGTTAATACTGACCACAGATACCAGCCACGCTCGATGAATCAGTCTGCCCTTTTTCAGCCCAGGCTATCTTCTCCACGCCCTGTTGTCAGTGCAAACGAGTCCAATTCCCCAGCCACATCAGACTTAGCTAAATATTTGGTTCGCAGAGAGTTGGTTAGCTCAGGGCTCCTGATGTTTGATGATAAGCCTGAAAATTACTGGGCTTGGAAGGCATCTTTCTTGAACGCTATAGTAGGACTCTATTTATCCCCAAGAGAGGAGTTGGATCTCCTCTGCAAGTGGTTAGGCCCCAAATCATCAGAGCAAGCGAAACGATTAAGGGCTGTACACACCTATGATGCCACAGCTGGTGTTAAAATGGTGTGGCAAAGACTGGAGGACAGCTATGGGTCCCCTGAAGCGATAGAGAATGCTCTCCTGAAAAAGTTGGAAGATTTTCCCAAAATCGCAAACAGAGAAAATCACAAGTTGAGGGAGCTAGGTGATCTCATCTCTGAGCTTGACGCTGCCCGTGTAGATGGTCTCCTACCAGGCCTGAGTTACTTAGATACGTCCCGGGGCATTACTCCTATTGTTCAAAAACTCCCATTCCACCTCCAAGAGAAATGGATTACTTCAGCATCCTACTACAAAGAGCAATACCAAGCTTCATACCCGCCATTCCCTGTTTTCGTGAAGTTTGTGTGCGACAAAGCTAAAACCCTCAATGACCCAAGCTTTGCCCCCTTGCTTTCTTACAGGCCTGAAAGACTGAGCAATCCCAACTTCATAACTGCAGTATCTGTTCGAAAAACTGAAATAACTGCTCAAAAAGGCTATCGTGACTCCTCTGACCAAAAGGTGGTTGACCCAGATAAACTGTGCCCGCTCCACAACAAACCACACTCCCTCCGCAAGTGTCGTGGGTTCAGAGCAAAGACATTGGATGAGAGAAAAGCCATTCTGAAAGAAAAGAACATTTGTTACAAATGCTGTTCCTCCGTCAACCACATGGCAAAAGATTGCGACACAAGAGTACATTGCATTGAGTGTAAAAGCGACTACCACACCACCGCGCTGCACCCTGGACCAGCACCCTGGAAAACGGAATCTCCAGGCTCTGCAGCCCCAGATGTGCATGGCGGGGAGCAACCAGAAAGTTCTATCCAAGCCATTGTGTCCAAATGTACAGAGATCTGTGGCAAAGGTAACAGCTCACGCTCATGCTCCAAAATCTGTCTAGTAAACATTTATCCTGCTGGACAAAAGGAAAAGGCAGTGAAAGCCTATGCTGTGTTAGACGAGCAAAGCAATAGGTCTTTAGCAAAGACAGAATTCTTTGAGATCTTTAACGTTAACACAGGCACCAAAGTTTACACTTTGAAAACCTGCTCAGGTGTAGGAGAGACAAGGGCGCGCCAAGCTGACGGTTTCATAGTAGAGTCTCTCGACGGCAACACTAGCGTCCGGCTTCCCACATTAATCGAGTGCAACATGCTCCCAGATGATCGATCTGAGATCCCGACACCGGAGGTCGCGACACACCACACTCACCTCAAGCATTTGGCAGCCAAGATTCCAGATTTGGACCCTAATGCATCAATACTGGTCCTCCTCGGTCGGGACATACCAAGAGTGCACAAGGTCAGAGAACACTACAACGGCCCCCACGATGCTCCGTACGCCCAGCGCCTCGACCTTGGCTGGGTCATAATAGGTGAGGTCTGCCTTGGGGGTGCTCACGTGCCAAGCAAAGTCAGCGTTTACCGCACATCAGTGTTGAACAACGGACGTACATCTCTTTTGGACTCCTGCCCCAACTCATTCCATGTCAAAGAAAAGGTCCTAAGCACTGACTCTTCATTTAACCCTTTGAACACAACCAGCTTGATTGACATAGATGAAAATGACTGTCTCACCAACAAATTGTTCATGAGAACCCCTCATGATGATAAACCCGCCATGTCAGTGGATGATGAACTCTTCCTGGAGATCATGGATGAGCAAATGTTTATGGATGAGTCCAACAGCTGGGTGGCGCCACTACCCTTCAAAACAAACAGGCACAGACTACCCAACAACCGAGACCAAGCGGTCAAACGTCTCAATTCATTGCGTCGCGTGCTTGACAAAAAGCCCCACATGAAAGAACATTTCTTGAGCTTTATGCAGAAAATGTTCGAGTCAGGACACGCAGAACCCGTTCTGCCACTCGACAAAGACCAAGAGTGTTGGTACCTACCGTTTTTTGGTGTCTACCATCCACGCAAACCTAACCAGATACGTGTAGTGTTTGACTCTAGTGCCACTCACGAAGACACGTCTCTGAACAATGTTTTGTTGACCGGCCCAGACATGAACAACACACTCATTGGGGTCCTCTTGCGTTTCCGCAAAGAACCTGTGGCAATCACTGTGGACATAGAGCAAATGTTCTATTGTTTTGTCATTCGTGAGGACCACCGCGACTTTGTGCGTTTCCTGTGGTACGAAGGTAACGATCCCACAAAGGTCATCAGAGAGTACAGGATGACTGTACACGTGTTTGGAAATAGCCCGTCTCCCGCCATAGCAATATATGGCCTCCGGAGGGCGGCACTGGCTGCACAAGAAGAGTACAGTGACGAGGCAAAACAGTTTGTTCTTAAAAACTTTTACGTTGACGACGGACTGGCTTCCTTTCCTTCAGACGCCAGCGCCATTCAAACTCTGAAAACCACCAAAGAAATGCTCGCAGACTCTAACATTCGCTTGCACAAAATAGCCTCCAACAGCCCAGATGTAATGGAAGCATTTCCGTCTGAAGAACGTGCAAAGGAACTGAAAAACCTTGACCTCGGTGCAGAGCCCCTGCCCTTACAGAGAAGTTTAGGGCTTAACTGGGATTTGCAAAACGACTGTTTCACCTTCCTCGTGTCAAGAGAAGACAAGCCATTCACAAGAAGGGGCATTCTTTCTGCTGTTAACAGTTTGTATGATCCCCTTGGGTTTGCAGCCCCCATCATCATGCATGGCAAGGCTCTCATCAGAGAATTGTGCTCAGAGAATTGTGAATGGGACACTCCACTGCCAGCTGAAAAAGAGGCACAATGGAAATCTTGGAAAGATTCGCTTGTTGACCTTGAGAAACTACAAATTCCTAGACAGTATGTGAACACGTCACTGCAATCTACCTTTCAAAGAGAGCTGTGTGTCTTTGCAGACGCTTCTACATCAGCCATATCAGCAGTTGCGTACCTTCGAGCCATAGACACTGAAGGTCACGTCCACGTAGGCTTCTGCATGGGCAAGTCCAAATTAGCTCCTAGACAAGTCCACACTGTACCTCGCTTGGAGCTATGCGCTTCAGTTCTAGCGGTGGAGCTAGCAGACATGCTACTGAGTGAACTTGACATCGAAATTCACAATGTGAAATACTACACTGACAGCCGAGTAGTCTTAGGCTACATCAACAACACCAGCCGGAGGTTCTATGTCTACGTCGCCAACCGTGTTGCTCGCATCAGAAAGTCATCTGAACCCAGTCAGTGGCACTTTGTGAGCACGGAAATCAATCCTGCCGATCATGGAACACGGCATGTGCCAGCTTCTCTACTGAGTTCTACCAATTGGTTTACTGGTCCCGACTTCTTGAGGAAAAGTGATGGAGAGCGTCCTGTACAACCAAACAGCTTTCAACTTGTTGAACCTGCCACGGACACCGAAGTCCGCCCACAAGTCTCAACATTTGCAACTACAACGGTGACAAAATCGCTCGGCTCACACAGGTTTGAACGCTTCTCCAGTTGGAAACGTCTCACACAAGCTATCGCCAAACTCATTGAAAAGGTCAGATCTATCTCAAAAGCTCCTGAATCAAATGAATCAAAGATGGACGCTCTAACACAAGCAAAGTTAGTTATTGTACGAACTGTTCAAGGCGAGACATTTGAAAAGGAATTAAAAACCTTGAACAAAGGAGAGGGCATACTAAAACACAGTCCACTGAAGAATCTTAATGTGTTTTTGGACAAAGAAGGATTGGTGCGAGTAGGAGGACGTGTGACCTCTGCTGAAATAACTCAAGAACAAAGCCAGCCCATCGTTATTCCAAAGAAGCATCACATTGCTGCTTTACTGGTTCAGTTCTACCATGAACAGGTTGTGCACCAAGGTAGACACATCACGGAAGGAGCCATCAGGTCTGCTGGACTGTGGATCCTTGGAGGAAAAAGGTTGGTGACAAATCTTCTCAACAAATGCACAACCTGCCGTAGATTAAGAGGAAATGTACAACAACAAAAGATGGCAGACATTCCAGCGGACCGTCTCATGCAAACTCCTCCTTTCACACATGTCGGAGTGGACGTGTTTGGACCATGGAACATCAGTGTCCGTCGGACAAGAGGTGGAGTGTTAGAGAACAAACGCTGGGCAGTAATGTTTACCTGTTTAGTCACACGAGCAGTTCACATCGAGGTAGTGGAGTCTCTCTCCACTTCAAGTTTCATAAATGCTCTCAGAAGGTTCCTGGCCATAAGAGGCCCCACCAAGCTCTTTCGATCAGATTGTGGAACGAACTTCGTTGGAGCGTGCAAAGAGCTTCAGATAAGTTCAGAAGATCCAGAGCTTCAATCCTACCTCAAAAATGAGGCTTGCACTTGGAAGTTCAACCCACCTCACTCCTCTCACATGGGAGGAGTGTGGGAAAGAATGATCGGAGTGGCCCGACGTATTTTGGACGCTATGCTGCTGAAAGTTCACTCTCCAAATCTGACCCATGAAGTACTTGTGACACTCATGGCAGAGGTAACAGCCATAATGAATGGTCGTCCATTAGTACCTGTGTCATCCGATCCCCAACATCCCGACTTGCTGACACCAAGTGCCCTTCTCACTCAGAAAATCTGTCCTGTCTCTATTCCACCTGGAGACTTTGATCCAAAGGACTTGTACCGGAAGCAATGGAAACAGGTGCAAAGTCTTGCCAACTCATTCTGGAAACGATGGCGAGAAGAGTATCTTGCAACCCTTCAACCAAGAAGAAAATGGCAAGCAGATCAACCAAACTTAGCCATTGGTGACGTTGTTCTCCTAAAGGACACTCAGGTCAAAAGAAACGAATGGCCTACTGGACTTATTGTGGACACTTATCCTGGTCGAGATAAAAGAGTACGTAAAGTAGATGTACGAATAATTAAAGAAGGTACTGCTAAGGTGTACTCAAGGCCTATTTCAGAAATTGTGTTATTAGTTAAAGGATAATAGTGATATAGCAGTATATCAGGCGGGGAGTGTACTGCCCCCTTGTGGAATAGCTATTTGTTTCTTGAGTTTCTTGTATTTTGTCCACGCAGAGCTACCGTAGTTCAGTTATTCTCCTAACAGTCTCTCAGCAAGTCGATCTCCAGAGTGTTAAAGTTTGTAATCTACTATTTTGGTCCCTGAAAGATATCTGTCTGTAAGTATTTGTTTGATAGTGATCTTAGCTTCCTTTAGATTCCGAATTTAGTCATTTTAGCATGTTTTCTATACGTAATTTGTAAGGAATTATGTGGCGCTAGTACTGTTAGCATTCCTATGGCATTTTCCATTAATATTAGCATCGTGCTAATGCGATCGTTTTTTGAGGGTTTTAGTTCATTCTAAGCTACTTATTTTATATTTGCATTGTACATTCAATCTTTTGAGATTGTAATATGCATTATCTTTGTTTCTGTATGTTACAGTTTTACAGTCTTTCCAGTAAAACTCCCTAAAAGAGCAAGACGCTTCCTGGTTCTTTATTGGAGACTGTCAGCTATCTGTAAAGCTAGTTCACACACACTAGTAAAGGCAGAATAGTGTCTACTAAGGCTATACCGCCAAAAAAAAAGAGAAAACATCAGACCTTATGAAAAAAATAGGCAAATTACTATGTGACATCAACATGCATTTATCATTCTTGCAATCACCAAATTGGATTCAACAGTTCTCCTCACGAAACGAAATTCATTTCAAAGACAAATTTGATAAGAACATTGTGGAAATTACTAACATAACAGCAAAACTACCCTAAAAGCTCAAACTTACCCAAGTAAAACCTTTGACATTTCAATCATTAAATTAAATGAGTCGCAGGCTATCATCAGATAAAGTGCAGCCAAACTCACCATGATGTGTGTTTACGGTGTATGTCTGCAGTGTTGTCTCCAGCGGGGGAAGGGCTTGGGCAGATGATATAATCGAATATTTCATTTTTTAAGGTGATTATCATATATTTTTACATATCACCCAGCCCCAAGTCAGAGTTTGCTTCTGTTGAAGTTGTCAGTGTGCAGTGTGTGCCACCGAATGGAGCCCAAGTGCATGTGTTTAAATAAAGATAAACGAAGATAATGACTAATGGTAACTAAACACTTAGCTAGTCATTGTCTTAAAATGAAAATTCACTGTCTTCCCATAACTGTGTATTTTAATGAGAGCCATTAGGTCCTGTGCACACAGACCATTAAATGTTTCTTCGTGCTGCTGCTTGTGGGATGTGTGTGTGCACAGATTATCTGTGCAGAATTTGTGTTGTTTGATATTGTATTCAAGGCACTATTCATCCTGAAGCTGAGAATGTGGTGCTCTGAGAGCGGTTTTGTATGCCACAAGCAAATAAAACCTTAATCGGATCGATGTTCAGGTCAAGTTCATTTTTGACCCTTGAAATCTCAGTTCTAACATCATTTTAAAAATGAACTAATCAATGATCATAAACAAATTCTTCCTTAATTCTTCAGTTTTTTTATTTACATGCATCTAAATCAACTGACAAGTTAACCTCATTGGTCGACTAGTAGGTTGTTGGATGACTAGTCAACTATCTTGACGCATCCATAATAAGAGTATTTAATACTTAAGTCCTTTCTTCGTTATTCGTAGTTCAAAATAAGTAACAGTAAAATGTCCAGCACAGCTGTGAGCGACGTTTAGATGAGTATGTAAATATACGTTGTGTGCTTTCCGAAAGGTTAAGGAAGCATCTTCAAGTTCAGGAATCACAATTTAATTTATAATTACAACTTCAACTATAACGCAGCCCTCCAGTGTGTTCGTGTTCGTGTCTCCCGAGCACTATCACCTATTACCAGTAGTGTAGTCATTTTGGACAAGCCATTAGCCACGTTTCCATTACCCTTCAAATTGCGTAAATTGAAATTACGCCCAATGGAAACACGTCAATTTCGCAAAAATTCGCATTTAACGCAAAACATTTTTTTTTACGCTCACGTGAGGTGGTTTTTCAGGCAGTTTCGAAAAAGGAATATTTCGCAAAACTGCAATGGAAATAGATTTTTGCGCATTTACAGGTCACCTGACGTATGTAAAAGTCGATAATTCTTTAAAGATGACGCGGTGTGTTTGGACAGAAGACGAGACAGGTTTTTATTAAATTCATAAAAGACAAAAGAATTACAGGAATACTGGATTCTAAACGACAAAAGAAATGCCACAATTTATCAAGACCTCGAAGCAGAAATGAGGGAGAAACACCCAGAAACTCCTCATATGCGCCGCTCTCAAGTATAAGGGTCTTTCCTTGCCATTAATGCTTGGATAAAACGTACGTCTCCTTCGATTAATAATAATGGCCGCACTGGTGGCTGCGGGAAAAATTACGTTTCCGTCGCATACCATTGGCTAATGGATTTCGTAATGGTTTTGTATCGACATTTAGAAAATATCGCAAAAGTTTTGCGCAAATCTGTAATGGAAACGTTGCTATTGTTTGTGAACCATTTGCGAAAGGCTTTTGGACCAAGCAGAATCCTCTTCCTCCTGTTTGCTTGTGCTTCTTCATATTATGGCATTTTATGCTTTAGTACAGTAAAAAATTACATACAGCAGCACCTTTAACTTAATAACAGCCAACAGCTTAACAAAGACCGTTTCCACCTGGTATTAACATGAGTTTTGGTCACAAGTGGACGACGCTAAATACAGGTGTAAATGGGGTCTAAAACATTTTGAGCCTGTCCACCTCTTCCAGACATAGGTAGTCGAAAACGCATTTGACCGGATTGCTTTCGTTGTGTAAAAGCTCATCTGGTCAAATGTGTTCAAACAGCCGCAAAAGACCGTTTACTCTCCGCCTACTGACCTTTCCAACACGTGTGTTCGCCGTGGTCTTGCTCTCAGGTTGTGTGAGCTTATTTCGTCCATTAGATTGAAAGATCTGAAAAAACACACACATTTACCCGTCCATAGACTCTTCCCTTGGAGAAATCAGGACAGTGAATGTGTCTCCCTCGTCTACTTGTGATCCGATCGACCAAAATGCATCTTAAAGGAACACTCCACTTTTTCCATTTTCCAACTTAAAGTTTTGATATTTTTCATATTTAAACCTTGACTCTTCTGTAGTTACATTGTGTACTAAGACCGATGGAGAATGAAAAGTTGTTTGAAAAATTGAATGAAAAGAGAATGATTTAAAAAAAAAAAAAATCGTGATTAAAATTTAAATTGCAATATGGACCAAAAAACATGATATTTTTTGTAATTTCGCACAGCCCTACTCTACTGTGAGTCAGATATACTAATGGGTCAAGAAGAGTTTAAACTGCACCCGTGTGTGATGGGATGTTGGCTGGTTTAATGAGGCTCTTGAGTGAAGAAGTACACTGTTGTCTATGACTGTGAATATATTCCCTGAGGCTTGTTAACATGCATACATGCAATGTTAGGCTCTTCATATTTGTCATTAATGGGCTTAAGAGTGCCCGACTGCCTCCAATATATTAGGATTTATTAGAGGCAGTCGACTCTGCCAGTTGTCTCTGCCACACGCAGTGACTCCCTCTGTTTATCCAGCAACTACGTAAATGAACTGGCACACACTCTTTTCTGTACTTTTAAGTTTATATTCTGTTGGCAGTATTTCATTGACCGTGTGTGTGTGTGTGTGTGTTCTCAGACGGTGTTTCCCGTTGCGGAGCGGCTCTCTTCAATGAGCTGAGGAACGCAGTGTTTGGGAAAGTGGCTCAGAGCTCCATCAGGAGGATCGCCAAGAACGTCTTTCTCCATCTCCATAACCTGGATCTGGGCTTCCACCTGAGCAGGCAGACCGGAGCGCTGTCCAAAGCTATTGACCGCGGCACTCGAGGAATTAGCTTTGTGCTCAGTGCTCTGGTCTTTAACCTGGGGCCTACGCTCTTTGAAATGATACTAGTCAGCAGCATTTTGGTAAGTCCAGATGAAATGTTCATATAAAACCACAATTCGAGTGCAGCTACATTCATGAAGAATAGCTGCTCTCTAGAGACTCGATGTGTGTCATGCATATAAACACATGTTGCTCTCTCAGTAACCCACAGCTGTTTCTTTGCAGTATTATAAATGCGGGGGTCAGTTTGCTCTGGTCACTCTCGGGACGCTCTCAGCGTACAGCGTATTCACGGTCGCTTTTACACAATGGAGGTACTGTACCTGTCAAATAGCTGCCGTTGTTTGTTACATTAACTATCTGCATTGTATCTTCTGTTGTACTAATCACTCGTCTGTCTCTGATCAGGACGCGCTTCAGGATCGAGATGAATAAGGCTGATAATGAGGCTGGAAATGCTGCAATCGACTCTCTCCTCAATTATGAGACTGTTAAGGTGCGTCACATCATAATCTGCATTGTCACTGCAACACTTGTGACATGCCTGTGTAAAGTCAACTTTGTTGTTTGCTTGTTTTCTTGCAAAAAACATAAGAGGGATTGCATTTAGCTGGATCACTAATTGTCTGCCATGTCATACTGTCTCAGAGAGGCACATGTGTGGTTTCGGTTGCTTACAGAGAAGATGATATGAGCCGTTTGTGTCATTCAAAGGTTTCATATTCAGGCAGTCTCTCCACTGGAGCTGCTCCAGTCAGTTTTGTGATTAATCACGATTATAAGTTTTGAGCAAAATAATCATGAATATCAGTTTAACCATTATCTATATATAGATATATTGAGGACCCCCATGGAAACGAGATGTTTCATCTCATGGGGTTGATCCTCTAATAAATGTTCATAAATATATAATATAATGGTATATATTATATACCATTATCGTGCAGCCCTAATCTGAGTGGAGGATTTGAGTTACGCACAGGCCATATATATATATATATATACAGTATATTAGTTGCAAATGAGACGTATGTAGTTTTCAACTGCTTTACATTATGCAAACTGGTAAAACCTTAAAGGGGTCAGCATGCCGTTTTAGTGCATATGTCTTTAAATGCTAATGAGCTGTGCTCACCCCGCCCCTCTGTTCTGTGTTCTAGTCTATACAAAAGCAAATAAGTGATCAGATTACATAACTTATTCCGGCATAATATTGAAAAACATCAATTAGAGTATTTATAGTCTTGAATCATATGCATTTGCAGGATGTAAACAGTATTTTGTAGGTATTGTTACCATTCATGTTCATGCAGTTATAACTGGTTTTTTTTTTACATTACTTCTTAATCAGTAACAGACACTGTTATAAACCATATACAAAAGTAAGCTTAGTGTAGTATTACCACGTTAACTTTAACACCTGTGTACACATTTTTTAATAACACCATAACACGTTTCATTATAAACGTGGGATAATGAATTATATTGAGAACGTCGTACATAGAAAACATGCCGTAATGTACTCTTAGTGTAAACATTAGCCGCATTCATCGTGAAGCGTGCTAGCGATTTGCAAAGGTTAATAAAACGTTACACTCTTCCTACCTCTTCTGGAGGTGCAGCAGAAACACAAATAGTTGGTAACGTTACCGATCCTTCTTTCAAGAGCAGCTTCTTAGCAAAACCAGCTTTATACTGATCTTCGTTTGTAAAGCAGTCTGGTGAAAAATTATTAGCGCAAACAAAAAAACATTTTTGTTGATTGTGGGGAATATTCCATTAAAAAGCAAAACTCAGCCACTGCGTCTTCTGCGGTTCTGATTTAGGAACATCAGAATGACTGTGTTCGTTATTACAACCGAGAGCAGAACACCACAATCGCTGAGACGCCATTCTGCTCATCGACAGTGCTCCAGCGTATCAGCAATGACTATGATTGACAGCTCGGTCACGAGCGAGGGCGGGTCTGTGTTGAAACACTGCTGTCAATCAACAATCGTGGGAGGGGCGTCGATTTTGTGACGCCACAAAATCGAACAGCTCAATTTGAGACAGGGTAAAACATATAAGGAGATTTTTAAGAAAACACTGGATGGATTTTTATCATTTTATGATGGTTGTGTACAGGCACTGCCAACACACATTTCAGTGCAATCAACTAGTAAAAGTGCATGTACCATTATATGACCACTTTAAGAAGCTTCTCTCAAAACCATAAAACGTGTCAAATTAAATTCCTAATATTAATTCCAAATTATAAATTTTTACTTTGTATTGAAGCACAGAGATTGCAATGACTGCATTTATTAATCAACCATGATCGCTAACAATATGCTCGAGATTCATGTTTGGATTTACAGTTCATCAGAGAAGGTTCGCTCGCACATTTATTAGCAGCAACTCGCATACGCGGCCTCATGGAGACTCATGACACTTTCCATCGAGCAGAATTGCACAATGAACTTCGCTAAACTTCAACATGTTTGTCAGTGTTAACAGATCATTCAAGCTTTTTTTGCAGCGCAGAGAGAGAGCGCGCGTGTGCATGGTTGCCAGATTAAGAAGATTAAGTAAAACATGGCAGAAAATGTATCCATTTATGTGAAAATCCCCATTTGGGGGATTTAATCTCTTGACATCTGGCAACCCCAAGCAGGACCCGATAGTGGAGGCTTCTTCCCAATGCAATATAATGGAAATGTCTAAATTAGAAAACGTTTTCGAAACAAATCATCAGCGGGGCAAATATTGCAACGGTTATTTTTAATGAATCGAGAAGAGATTAAAGATTATGATATAGGTGATTGTCACGAATAGAACACAGACTTGACTTCGGTTACTCGATTCATATAGACACTGTTGTCACTAAGGTCTTTTTGGGAATCATACCATTTACTAAATGTGGTTGTCGGTCTCAAACGGTCACCAATTATGTTGGATGTAACATAAACGTTGGTAAAACAAATCTTGCTCCATGCTTAATCTTTCCTCAAAGTAGTGAGAACGACAGACGATCTGCATTAATAGACACAGTTTTAGGTAATAGTGGCCCACAGCCAGGGTCCGAAATCAACACCCGCCAAGCGCCAAATGCGGGTAGATTTTCCGTTTGGCAAGTAAAACTCAAGAAGCTATCCGCCACACTGGCGAGTGAATGTTTATCATACCAAAATAGTAATAATAAAATGTTCGGACACTCGGGAGGTCGTGAGATATTGCATTTAAACTGATAATCGCGTCAAAGCAGCTGGTACACGGCACGACTGTCCTGCACGAATTTGATCCCGAGCCGGCGGCAATCACGTGAGCTTTAGCGCTAAACTCACAGAGCTTTCAATGTTGCAGGCAATTAGCTTCAGATAGAAAAATGACAGAAATATGACACAGCCATTCCTTTCAACATAAAAACTTGTGTGTGACTGTATGCGCACGCTGTGTGCTGAGGTAGCCTATAGCCCCATCGATCTAGCCTGTGACGTGGTTGTGTATGATTTGGCAATAGGGACAGCCTATACGCTGGTGAAAATCGGGCAGAGTCCCCAAATTTTTTTAACATTTAAAAAAAATATAGGGTGGTCGGGAGTAGGGTTGTAACGGTATACCGGTATGGCGGTTTATCACGATATTGACATGTACGATTATCATATCGTGAATATTTGCTTATTACCGGTTTTGGAATAAAAATTAAACCAGATCTCACATGCGCGCAACTTCTTTCCACTTGAATGCTTAGACTCCACATGTGCAGCGGAGACAATGTCTGAGACAGCGGCTGGATATTCTAATCTCTATCCCCGCTGACAAAACAGTTAAAATCTGCAGTGTGGGAATACTTTGGGTATCCGAAAAACGAACGCGCAACGCAGGGTTTTCCTTGAAGATGGATATCCAGTTGTGTCCAGAAATGTTGGCGAAGAATGGCTGTTAAAGGAGGGAATGCGTCGAACATGTTCTCCAATATTCGCGAACACCATCCCTCCCTGCAGATAAAGTTTCATTTATAACTTAAGGCCGTGTTATTTCCGTGTTGCTGAGGGAATTTACAAGATAACGCAGATGTCACGTAAAATGCGCGATTTGATATATGGATGAATACATCTAAAATATAGCTGTGCAATAAATCAAATCGCTATATGAGCGTGTCGATTTAATATACAGTGTAAAAAATGTTATATACTATAAACCTGTTTGTTCTGTGTCATACAGTAGATATATACACTAGATGTCGCATTGGCTATATATCTGTATATATCTACGGTTCTGTTTAATAAACCATATATTCAACCAAAAAACCCTATCTGGTTTCATTCATTTAAGAGTCATTGTAGCTGATGATGATTATAATAATAATTATTTAATACCGATGATGGTTTAATACCGTGTACCGTGAAACCGTGATATTTTCTGAGACGATTATCATACCGTGAAAATCTCATACCGTTACAACCCTAGTCGGGAGATGCTCGTAAAGCCTGGAACACACCAAGCCGATGGGCACTTTTTGACTAAGTTTTCTCAGTGTGTTCCGCACCGTCGGCTGAAATTGGTCCTCGTTGGCTTTGTTTCGGCCGATTTGACATGTTGAATCGGCGTCGGTGAAAGAGGGAACTCTGATTGGTTGTTCAGCTTACTGCACGATAATAATAGCAAAACAGCGAGCAAAGTCAAAACGGTACAGATAGAAGGCTGTTCTAACATGATGTTCTCGACATGATGCTGTCCAGTGTGTCTGCGCGCGCAATAAGTGGGCGGGCAATATGCTAATGTTTCGTCTTGATGTCACTTATGACTCGTTTGAAAAGCGATTCATTTCATTGACTCCGAGTCGACTCTTACTTTTGAAAGACAATAACTTTATATACGGTGCACTTTCATATTTAAAACTTTGCAGGATGTTTTCATTCACTTAGAGCTGTGTTACACACTACATGAAAGGTAATTTTCAAATATCCATAATAGGGGCCCTTTAATTGGCACATAAAAGTTACTCTTTATATGCTTTTATATATCTCTTAATATACATGTATTAGTTTTGTATTGTACTGCAAATTAATATCACTTAAGTTTCCACATGCAATGTTGTTCAATTAGACACATTTGAATTAATCAGTGAATTATGCAGTCGTATAATATGTTCTAATCAGTGAAAGGTGTTGTGTCAGGAATACTTCAAGACCTTTACATAAGTATCTTATTTCCTAACAGCTGTTGTGCTCCGTTTCTGTCTCAACCCTCAGATCTTCTGCCCTTCATCTCATCTGTTCTGTTCAAGAGCAGATATATTTTGTGCCAAGCTTTGTTTTCTGTCAGTGCTTGTTGATTTAATGTCACTTTAAGCCAGTGCGCATGCATAATGAGATCTCCACCCACTCCAAATCCGTTACACTAGCACCTTTATCTGTCTGTTCCTCTCTAAACACCCATGCTGACAGCACTATGCACGTCTTTAAAGAAGCCACACTCGCCAAACAATCCTTGCTCTGATAATTGGCACAGTCTTGGCTGAGTTTGATGAGCTGTAATGAAGTGTTCTGAATGTCATGGCAGTCCAGGAGAGCTGTCCGTCATGTGTTCATAAAGGCGCTGAGATTATCGTCGTAATGCTAACAAGATGCACCATCTATCTCCTTAACACCACAGTAGAGAGAATATATACCATATGCCGTGCTAATATTAAGACTAAAAGCTCAATTTTGTGATATATTGCTATTATATAACATTCAATAAGCAAGAAGTTAGTACTCTGTAATTTACATTTTAGACACAACTTTAACAGTTACTGTGTCTATTTTTGTTTTTATGAAAATCAATCTCTACGTCTTCGAGCTACACACAATTTTAAATTAATAATTTGAGTGAAATTGATACATTATGTAGAGGTCATCTGGTCCCGATTACCAATTAATTTTTCACATTTGTTCATAGTGCATTAATGCTAACACATACAACTTTAAAATTTAAAAATGCGTTCGTAAATGTTGAAATTATGTCAATGAGCAATACTTCAACAGCATTTATTAAATGGTAAATGGACCCAATGGCCCAAAGCGCTTTACATTTTGCCTCACATTCACCCATTCACACACCGACGGCGGTCGATGTAACATTAACCTTAATGTTACAGATGGACTCTTATTATAAAGTGTTACCATTTCATATAAATCCAAAGTCATGCTTCAAGATGGCCATCTTTAAATATCTTCACACAGGCCATAGCATTGAAAATAGTTGTGTATATATATTGTATTTTCACTCTTTATTTGCTTTTATTTTAAAACACTTGACACTCAACTCAACTTTTATTTATAAAGCACTTTCAAAATCATTCAAAACTTACAAATGGACCAAAAAATGGTCCATAAGTATTTGACAACTCCAAAATTACACAGAAATTACAATAATTCTAAAATGCACAAAAAGACATCAACACATGACACCAAAAATCAGGCAAATAATCACTCACAGGTCTCAGACCCAATCAGACGTTAAAAGCTTGATGAAATAAATAATGATTATCTAATCAAATATGTATTACAGTGACGATAAGAAAAGAACTGAAATCAGATGCATTTCCTATTTGTTTGTTTCTGTCAGCTGCTTGAACATATCAATTAGCTTTAAATGACCAGCTGGATATAAACTAATGCACACAGATGGCAACAATTGTGACATTAAATATTTAGGTTGGACTTGCGTGTATTTTTGTCCCACTTGCTAATGTATTAATGTTAGCGTCCTCTCAGCCTCGATGGAAACATACTGCTGTTCTACTAATGCAACATCTAGTCAACAAATTAATTACTTTATAATCATATGAAAGCATGTACTGTGGTGTTCTGTGGACACACGGTTTCCGCATCTAAGCGGAAGTGTCCCGCTCTGTGCAGCGTACAGTCTCGCGTGTCAAAAACTCCACGAGGCGTCAGTAGTTGCGTTTCTATTACAGATTTGCGCAAAACTTTTCTGAATTATTTTTTATTAAAAAAAATTCTTCTAAATGTAGACCAAAAACTATTGCGAAATGACTGCGTTTGGATTAACCGATGGAATTATCTGACACAGCGAACATTGTTTGTATTTGAATGACAAAAATCTCGTATTGCGAGTCATTGACGCCTGCCGACGGCAACGGTACATTGCAAAATGAACTGCAATAGGTTATGATTGCCCTTATTTAATTAAAAACTGGGTTAATGACCCAACCAAATGGCCGGAGGTGTCGTTTCCAGACATATTTTGTTATCTGGTTGAATCTCCATGTATGACATGTTTGTACCGGTAGCTGTAGCGGTAACATTAGCCTATCAACTTTCGTATATGTTGCATACTATAACTCCATAAAACCTTGTCACTTGTACGTATGCTTCACTCCAAACTATTAATCATTTTGTAAAACGGTGATCAGTAGTACGAAGTTGGAAGTCCGAGGGACTGTGCTGACCGTTATCCCTAACTCACAGACTGCAGTCTGTATTGAGTGTAGACCTCGAACTACGGTTATGCGTGTTTATTAGGAAGGATGTAGAACTTCAATTCATAATTAGTTTGTTTATTGGCGGTACAGAAAACGACACGGCCAAACGACCGTGTATTTCAATTAGCGGCAAGGCAATGTTTTCCCCCACGGGCTAAATTCACATCACGTGACTGGGCGTTCCCAGACCAACCGTCTGTATGTATTGCAGTTTTGCGAAATAATATTTATTTTTCGAATTGCCTGAAAAACCACCTCATGCGAGCATAAAAAACTTTTTTGCGATAAATGGGAGTATTTGCGAAATTGACGTGTTTCCATTGAGCGTATTTTAAATTTCAATTTGCGCAATTTGAAGGGTAACGGAAACGTGGCTAGTGCTAGTTTTTATTTCGCCTCTAGAGGCCGCTCTCGTACTGTATAATGACAGCAGCCGCTTCTCTTCTCAGCCGCTCCAGTAATGGACACAACCCGGAAAAACTCTCAGTATAGATGTTTGCCGATAACAGATTCTTTCAGCAGCCGATAAATCGGTCGACCTCTATAAGCTTTATCATTAGGCCAAATGTACGGCCATATATTAATGTGTTGGTGGAGAAAAGCAGTGCTCAGTTTTTAATCTTGGTTGCTCTGGTGCTCTTCGTAATCCTGTCTCTGTCCTCCACATAAACAACAGGCGCTGTTTATCGCCACACCTCTGTTTGCCACATTTCAGAGCTAATTAATTGTGGCGCACTTGTATTTCCGAGCCACACACTCTCTGTGCATCTGTCTTCACTCCCGTCACTCTCTGCTGAAGAGTCAGATGTTTGAGCCACTCGGCCTCATCTTTGAGCCTCTGAAGGCATTAGCCTGTGGTGTACTCAGCTGCTGATATTTGGAGAGATGCAATTGTAGCTTTAATGACATCTGGATGTGTGATTGAGGCATCAGCAGCATGTGGCATGGGTGCTGTTACACGCTTGATTTCACATCCCAGAGGCCTGAGAACTGCTTAGAAGATGACAGACACTTAAAAGGGTTTTTTTGTTTGTTGGTTTATTGGTTTTGTTGAATAAAAAAAAAAGATTATCTCATGTTTCTTGTAGTACATTGGCATGAAAATGTCATAGTATATGAATATAATCATATACTATGGTTTTTATCATACTATATTAGCATAATAAATGCCATGGTTATTACCATTTGATGTCTTGTTTTTTTTGTAATGGGCTTTGTATTCATTGTATGTGATTCCAGTCAGTTCTACAATATCAAGTAAATTTCAAAGTGACGTATTTGCTCTTACAGAATGTCTTTCATGTGACTCCTTGTGTTCGAACAGGTCATTGTCATGACCTTTCTTTAGCAGCCGTTCTGTTGTGCTCTTTTCCCAAGGTCTTTTTCTGTTTCTCTCTCTTTCAGTATTTCAACAATGAGAAGTATGAGTCTGAGCGGTATGATGGTTTTCTGAAGGTGTACGAGTCGTCCTCTCTGAAGACGACCACTACTCTGGCCCTGCTCAACTTCGGTCAGAGCGCCATCTTCACCGTCGGCCTCACCGCCATTATGGTGCTGGCAAGCAAAGGCATAATGGCAGGTGAAAATCAGTGATGGCACATTTTCAGCACTAGATACACAAGATAGCTTTAGGGCTGTACTGAAGTCTTTTACCTTAATGGGTTCAAATTCAAATGGTTTGTAGTGCTTCATCAACATGCAGTTGTACAATGATAAAGCATGTGACGTCACCGTCGGCCGGAGTGACTGCGTTTGCACACACACACTGAGTGGCAAAAACATGCCACATCTAAAACGGGAAAGAGTTTGAGATTGACTGCACAACTAGATTTGACAAGAAATCTGAGGTATATTTTTACAGATTGCCGAAAGCTACTAGCCTGGGTTTCCCCATACTGCCTTTGCGCAGCCCGATTTTGTTCACGCTGAAAGGCAGTCTGGAGACCATGGACCAGATTTTCGCCTCGTTTAGGGAACCAATCACAGAACGGGGAGGGAGCAGCAAGACGATGACGACATGCGACACAACTAAGCAGTTTGTTTATATCTATGGATTCAACATGGCAGCAGACGCGATTCACACGAAGCTACCTTTTGATGCAGCCTTAGATATTGTTCTAAGTAGTTTAGAACGCAAGTTTATTTTGAAAAAAGAGCAGCTTTTGGCGTCTCTACATACGTCGTCTGGTTTAATGGAAACGATTGGCTATGAGCTACGTACAGGCGCATTTGATAGACATTCTTAGCACCCAATAAACGGCGCCGGGCATTCGTAAACCACACCTCAAATACGAGAAAATGCACATGTGGTTCCCAGACCCAAGTCTCAACGAGAATTGGGTCTGGCGTTAGCCAGGCTAGAAAGCTACAGAACAGAGAAGCGAATGGATCACCGTAATTCACTGAAACAACTGGATCCAGCCAGTGAAACGTGGTTTTGCAGTTATCTAGTCAATATGTTGAATTTAGGGGTAAAAGGAAGTTAGCCTGGTCCTACCAGACTCTCTGACATTTCATTTGTACAGAGAGTCTGGCCTCTCTCCATTGACGAGCGTTAACTTCCTCGTAGGCGGGTACTCTGTAGAAGTTTAAAACTATTGGATCTGCCCAGAGCCACTCTGCATCTGCCATAACCAATCGCTAACGTTTGGTCGTGACGTATGACGACTCAAGCTAGCGCACGACCTCAACATCATCGTTCTCAGCCACTCCCTCTGTTCGCTGATTGGACCGGTAAAAAATGTATCGGGGAAAACCCACGAATACACCGCAAACCCAGATGACGTACTGAAGGGAAATGAAAATTGAGCGGAAGTACGTAGGAGGGCGGAGCCAGGCTAGTAAAATCACACCCTATATATTGTATTGACAACTCCTCAATTAAAAATGTATCATTGTATATGCTGCGTAAGTGGATGTTTCTAAATAAACACTGACAATAAACTAGGGCTGGATGATATTATGATATATATAACATTGATATAAGTGATCTCCCCGGATTTAGACCTACCTATATTGTATTTATATAAAGCGATCACAGGCAAATTTGCTTTGTGTTTCCCCGGTGTTGAAATCAGGCTCATACAAATGTCAGGAAACACGATTCCTGGATGCATGTCAATATCCATGATTACTGGATCTTTGGCAAGTTGTAAGGAACACTTATATCGAGTCCAACCTTTAGTTTAAACTGAGAATCATTTGATTCACTGGCGTTTTCGCAGTTTCCCTGTTAAATGCAGTCATGCAGCCGCTCTTCTGCCACTCAGTTCTGTCGGGAAAGTGACATCACTGCATATAAAAGCAGGTGTAAAGGTGTTTGTGTAAACGGGGTGTAACAGGTACTCTGGCTTCTTTCTGCTGTAGGGACCATGACTGTGGGGGATCTAGTGATGGTGAACGGGCTGCTCTTCCAGCTCTCGCTGCCACTCAACTTCCTGGGCACCGTGTACAGAGAGACCAGACAGGCCCTCATCGACATGAACACGCTCTTCACGCTGCTCAACGTGGACACTAAAATAAAGGTGTGTTAGGCCTTTGCTTCGATGTTTGCGGAGTTATTTTATGTGAAAGGAAAACCCTGTGAATGGTGCTTTAGCCGTTCTAAAACCCAAGAGCTTTTTAAAATACCATGACGAGCTTTCTTTTATATTTGAATATTACAAATTGAAGCTCTGAAGCACGTCGTTCGTCCTCGTATTCGCTTTGATTTCGAAAACATTTGAGTGTTTCCTGTCTTTCATAGCGTTAGTGGGGGAGGTTGATGAATCTCATTCTTCGTTTGGCTAATTTCAAATGCAGCCTGTAATTACCGTGTATAAAATCTGTCCGATTGTTCGCCGCGATCAGTAATGGTTTTCACCGCATGACAGCACTGCCCATCAAGCCATTATTGTGAGACCCTAATTTGATTCCTCAAATAACGCATCTGTGTGTAGAATTAGAGTAAATGTGCTGAGTGCTATTGTTTTGACGACGCCATTTTTGTCGTTTGAGAAGAAACTCCTCTGTTTCAAGCCTCAAAGCGTAAACTTCAGACTGCTAAATGTGTTTTCTTTCTTCTTTTTAACCTCTGTGTCCTGAAGGAGAAAGAAATGGCCCTGCCGCTGCTCGTTGCTCCCCAGGAAGCCACCATCAGGTTTGAGGATGTGTATTTTGAGTACTTGGAGGGACAAAAGGTGCTTGACGGGGTTTCCTTTGAAGTCCCTGCAGGGAAAAAGGTGGCCATTGTTGGTGGCAGTGGATCTGGGTAAGTGCTCCAGGAAAGATTTACTTGCGTTATATTACCTCCAGCTTTCACTGAACTTCTGATCTTGGCACAATAGGGTACAAATTGGAGCCCTTTTACTTAGAAATACAACAAAAAAAGGCAAGAGTTCTGAGAACTATTAGATATGTTTTATTATTGCCGTTTAAAACTGTGATATGATTGAAATTTCCTCATTTGAATGCTTTTTCCAGCATGGCAGGAAGTCAAGTGTATAATCTCATACCATTTGTTTTACACACAATTGTCATCAGCATTTGTCAAGCTTAACCCTGTTACCAAAGTTTTGAGAAAAAAATTAAGCAAATTTGTAAAATTTTATCAGCAAATGCCAACCAACATTTAAAGTATACTCCCGGCTAAGCTCTTCTCTGTTCAGGGGTGAACAGAAGTTTGAAACGGACAGTTTTCATAGACTACGATGCATTTTCACCGTTTTTTATATTTTAAGTTGTTAACAATGTACTGCATTTAAAACTATGCCAATAGCTGATATAAACTGACCTGTTGAAACAACCGAACAATTGAAAAGTCCTATTTTGTACGCAGTTCTTGCAAAGTGTCTTTATGTTGGTCACAGTTGAGACAGTGCTTTAATAATGTTTTTAATTTCTTCCAGGAAGAGCACAATTGTCAGATTGCTCTTTCGTTTCTACGAGCCACAGCAGGGCAACATCTACATCGCAGGCCAGAACATTCGTGATGTTGGTTTGGAGAGCTTGAGGAAAGCTGTGGGCGTCATACCGCAGGTGAGGGTTTGCCCTTCACACCGCCAGCGATAAAGTCACATGATCCCGTTCAGATTAATTGATGAGCTGAGGACAAAGTGACAAAGTTGAGATATGTTTAACTTTATGCAAATGAAGAGCGACTCGGCTCTTTGTCAGTGAAGCGCACATGATCCGTCACAACATCCTCTAGTGACGGTTATTTTAGCGGTCAGCAACTTTCCTATAATTTATGATTTGTCTCTGTGTACAAAACCTGAATTGTTTGGTCAACCCAGATAGACTTGTGCTTTCACTGCAGATAAACCGCTGCGATGGCAAAGAGCACTCGCTGTTTCTCATTCATCTTTCATTTTAAGCATTTTATGTATGGATTCCATTTATATTTATGGTATGTTTAGATGACTATGTACTAAAAACATTGTTTTTTCTTCGCTTTTTTTGTTCGTGTACAGACGACAACGTTGTCAAAGCGATCCCCGTTCACAAAAGCGACTAAAATCAGTAATGGCTTTGAAGCCCGATTTCAAAAGTTTGCGTTGTTGTGTAAATGAATGGCCAAGACGCATAAAACGTTTTCAGTTTTTAGTTTTTCCCTCAAATATTTGTTTATAGCGGCGATAAAACTGATTCGCTGTCTACAGTAGAGCTGCACGATTCTGGATAAATGACCATCACAATTTTTTTGTTTCAAATAGAGATCACGATTCTCACAAGATTCAACAGACAACTAAACAAAAAAACATGTAATTTACTAGAGATTCTGACAAAATGTTAAGATGTTTAAAAAAGAAATCGGTTTGAATGAATAATTCAATTACTTGCTCATAAATCCTTCACTTGTTTAATTTACTGGATGAATCGGCACCTTTAAATTAAAGGGGCTATATGGAACTTTCCCCCCAAAATAAACGTAACAATAGCCTTTTTATTTTACCATTTATGACTCAAACATCTCCTGATGAGCATACTGACACCTTGTCTGCTCACAGTGGGTGCACCTATAAGCCTGTATCCTATTTTTCCTATTTTCTGTCGGGTCGGATTTTTCCTGCGCTGTCTGCGGATGTGACGTCAAGCGCGTTCATGTTAAACGTTTCAGATAACTCAGAACACTTATCTCAGACAATATATGTATTTGACTGTTCTTACCTCTGTAAACATAATGTTGACCTCCTTGCAGCAGATGACTTGTGGAGTGTGCACGTACAGACGAGCGCTGAGAGAGCGAGCAGAAAGGAAGAGCAGTTCTGTTTTTTGGCCACAGGTGTCAGTCGCGAGTTTAAATTTCAGAAAAACGCATATAGCCTCTTTAATGATTCAAAGACAAATACATTTTTTAAGTCACTTGTCGCCACCTATTGGCATAAGGATGTAATTGATACGTCTATTAACTGCTCTATTTTGATCGCTACTGTAGACATAAATCAGTGTTTATATCCGAACTATAAACTTTAATCTCAGAACTTTTGATATAATTTGAACATTTGTAACACGGAAATAATGATTCTGTGTTTGTGAAGCCATTTCATGCATGACAACTGCTTTCTCTGGTTCAGTGACAGCGTGAACGCAGAGTTGAATGTTCGCTATGATTGGACTTGTCAAAGGTTTACTAGACAGGCGAATCGTTGTCATTTAGGAATAAGATCGCGTGGGTCTTTGCATCGAGATCGGGATCTTTTATCGTGCAGCTCTAGTCTACAGCATGTAATAACATCCGTGAATGTCATTCTCAAACATTACTGGAAGTGTAAACCGCTTAAGAACTATCAGATGTAATTATAACCTCCTTAAAAAACTATTAGAAACTAGTTTCTAAGTAAGGTACCATGGGAACCATAATCAGACTTAATTTGAGGCTCAGGAAAAATAAATTCCTGAAACTTATTTTTATGCCATGTTGTTTTTAAAAGCATCTACTGAGAAATCAAATGTAAATATAATTTCAGGATGCTGTGCTTTTCCACAATACCATATTTTACAATCTGCTGTATGGAAACATCAACGCCACAGCAGAGGACGTGTACCAGGTGGCCAGACTTGCAGGAATCCATGATGCCATTCTCAAAATGCCTCATGGATATGAGACGCAGGTCGGAGAACGAGGCCTGAAGCTCTCAGGTACACACCTCATTCTTTGTGTCAGGAGTATTTAAGAAAAGAAAGACTATATCCCTAAAGAAGTAGTTCACTTTCAAATAAAAATTTCCTGATAATTTATTCACCCCGATGTCATACAAGATGTCCATGTCTTTCTTTCTTCAGTCGAAAAGAAATTAAGGGTTTTGAGGAAAACATTCCAGGATGTTTCTCCATATAATGGACTTTAATGGAAACCAACGGTTTGAAGGTTCAAATGTCAGTCTCGACACGATCCCAGTCAAGGAATAAGAGTCTTATCTAGCAAAACGATCTGTCATTTTCTAAAAATTAAAAAAAATGAAATACTTCTTAACCACAAATGCCCATCTTGTACATCTCTGAATGGGCCACACGTTACGTCATCACGTTGGAAAGGTCACGCAAGACGTAGTCAGAAGTACCAACCCAGTGTTTACAAGTTTGGAGTAGGAGGACTGTTCAAAGTTATTGTATGTTGAATGACATATTTATAAGTATTTGGGTGCTTCCACACCTGCCTCATTTAGTTGGGTTGAATCGGTTGAATTTAGTTGGTTTGTGCAGGTGTGAATGCAGCAATCGCACTCGGGTGCGCACCAAAAGCGGACCAAACAAGGGTACCTCCTCGGAGAGGTGGTCACGGTACGCTTTCAAACAAACTCTGGAGCCGGTTGGATTGTGGTGAGAACGTGATCCGACCTCGAACAGACCCAACTGCCAAAGAACTGCGCATTTTGGACTAAACCAGCTGCCGTTGTCAGTGCATTGTCACTGTTTAGCAACATTAATGCACACCTCCTCCTGAAGTTACTCGCCGCGTGCATTGCATAAAACATTATTTTTAAGCCGCATCCTCGCTTCATTCTCAAATGTTATTGATTGCCTAAAGTGGCGTAGACAAACTATATAATAAACTATGAGCAGGGATACAATCAGCCCACGCAGTCGTCTCTCCACAGTAAAAAGCGGCGTGTTGTCTGCCGGGTTTCCTCCTCTGTTTACTTCCGGGAGTTCTGTTGGAATTAATTGGAGTTAATTCTGACGGAATTTTCCTGTACGTTAATTCTGACAATCGAAGTGCAGTTATGAAAATACGTTCAAGACACATCTGGCCAACGAGTGATGTGGATGTTGTCACGTGACTGCATTTCGGTTCGTTTCATCCACTGATTCGGACCGGAGTAATCCGTGTGGTGTGAAAAGGAACCAAAACGCCAAAAAAATGCTACAAAGTATAATTTTTCTCCCTTGGTCCGGACCAAATGAACCGAACTACAGATGTGAAAGCACCCTTTGTGTCAGTTTATGGTTTAAAATGGTCCTTACGTGTGCATATCCTGGATGTTTAATGATGTCTTGCGTGACCTTTCCAACTTGATGACGTTATGCGTGGCACATCTCAGAGATGTACAAGACGGGCATTTGTGGTTAAAAAGTAGATAATTTATATTTTCTTTAGAAAATGACCGATCTTTTCGCTAGATAAGACTCTTATTCCTCGACTGGGATCGTGTCGAGACTTTGAAGCTGCACTGAGACTGACATTTAAACCTTCAAACCGTTGGTTGCCATTGAAGTCCATTATATGGAGAAAATCCTGGAATGTTTTCCTCCAAAAACCTTAATTTCTTTTCGACTGAAGAAAGAAAGACATGGACATCTTGGATGACATCGAGGTGAGAAAATTATCAGGAAATTTGTATTTTAAAGTGAACTACACCTTTAAAGAACACCTTGGGTTTAGAGGACTAGGGTTGGTTTCTTCCTGAGTGATCTGATGCATGTTGTGTTGTGACAGGTGGAGAAAAGCAGCGTGTGGCCATCGCACGGGCGATCCTCAAGAACCCCCCCATCCTGCTGTACGACGAGGCCACGTCTTCACTAGACTCAATCACTGAAGAGGTAAGAGCTTTGGACTCTTTATCAATTAAATAGGAGATTCCTTAATAGCAGGTATGAAAACACAGTTGCACAGTACTGTCTATCTACACACAAAAGCACACAAGCTGTGTGAAATTTCCAGCTTTCCGTGTGTTCACTGTTATACGGTAGGGGGCGCTATTACACATCTTCTGAAAGAGTGTTGAATCTCCACATCAGAACACAGATGCGAAGAAGATGCAGAAGCAAGCGATCTTATGTATGCAGAATTATATGTAAAATATTGTGATCATCAGTTTAAACAGCAGATCAATCAAATTTGCCTAATGTTACTGAATGAAATGTCGAGAAGCTGTAGGACTGTCGATCTACTTCATCTGTGTTTTGATCATCGTTCTGAATCCCATTAATGCATGAAGCTAGAATAAGCTTCATGCTTATTTTTTTTTTACATTTTTTTTAATATATAAAGAAGAAAATGTTCTTTCTTTTGATATATTGCATTTTCAGATATTTATACAACTAAATATCCTGGGGACCTTGAAATTTGTGTGACAATTATCAAAAATGCTGCCGGTGGCTAACAACTCTTTCCCTCTCAGCGTTTTTGTAAAAAGTTAACGTAACTCACAATGTAAAGAGTTGAGAAAGGAATCAGGAGCCGGATTCACGAAACATTCTTAAGAATAAAATTCTTCTTAACAGCTTCTTTCTAATTTAAGAAACAAGAAAAGTTTTTGGGAATACAAAATATTCTTATATTAAGGACAATCATTCTTAAGACAACATTTAAGGAGTATTCATATTCCTGAAAATAATGCTCTTAAAAATAATCGTAAATAACTTAAAGTTAGGATAACCACCAACCTGTCTAAAATCCCCAAAGGTAAGATGTTTAATGACTTTGTTGGGTTGTCTTAAAGATTAAGCATCACAACATAATATAAGCTGCATATAATACATATTACTAGTACCAGGAATGTGGACAAGGACACCGATGGATCATAGAGGGAACGCGTATACATGTTCCCTCTGGCCAGAGCTAGCGAGGCAGCACACAGATACAGGACGCATTCACTGTAGAAAGAGCGCAGCGCAAATTAATGGGAAAGACCTCTGCATTTTGACACTGGCCCTATTAATTTTAACTTGTCAGGGTGCATTAAAATCTCAGCGCTGAGTGATTAAATCCCATCAAGCTAGTCGGACAAAAATAGTCTGTGCACTTCTGATATCTGTGGTAATCTGCAGGTGGTGCAAAAAGGTGTTTTTCATTCGGTAAGTCTTCAGCAGTACCCACCTTTCAATCTAATAACACCAAAGCCAATAAGCCATTCATTTTCTTAAGAAAAAAATTAAGATGTTTTGAAGAAAATATTTGAGAACTTAAGAAATTTCTTAAGTGCAATTCTTGAAAAATTCTTAAGATAAATTCTAAGAAGTTTGTAAGTGTTCTTATCATCAATCACACACCTCCCCCCCCTCCTCCAAAACATTTTTTTTTCTTGCCGATCCAAAAATGATCCCAACTGTGAGATTTGTGATGCGTTGCACCACTAAAATACACAGAAATATGTCAAAATATTGTGTATGTCTTCTGTGAACATAAACAGTTGAGAGAAAATACAATGTGTAACAGTAAATTCGATCTGTGCATTCGGTCGTAAAGGGATCGTTCGCCCCAAAAAAAAAAAAATCTGTCATTAATCACTCACCCTCAAATCATTTGAAACCTGTTAGACTTTCGTTCATCTTTGAAACACAGATAAAGATATTTGAATGAAATCTGAGAGATCTCTGTCCCTCCATTGACCGCTATGCAACCGACACTTTGACACTTCAAAAAGTTCATAAAGAGATAAAGAAACTAATCCATATAAATCGACTGGTTTAGTAAAAATGTTCTGAAGAGACATGATCTGACATGATGAGATATGATGAACAGATTTAATTTAGGCATTTATTTACATATGTCTAAAATGTTGGGGTCATACTATGTTTATTTATTAAAAAAGGGGTTTTCAAAGTGGGGTCCGTGGCCCCCCAGCAAGTAAAAAAAAAAAAAAAAAAAAACGTAAAAAAAATTATATTATTATGAGAATTGTTATGAAATATCATTATAATAATTTGTCGCATTGCCTATCTGAACGTTATACTTTTAATGCTAATCTTTTAGAGATTAGGTGACCGGCCAATCAGTCTGACATATATGCCAATTTTATGCCGGTCAAATGCAGTCGGGCGCCGCATGATTAACATCGCGCAACATCAGCATCACACACGTGCACACGGAACGCACATGTTGGAAACCTCGTGAATTATGGCCGTTTCACACCGCAAGCGTGAGCGGCGCGTATTATTTTCAGCGTGGCGTGCATGTTAATCAATGAGTGCGTTCACACCGCGAGCAGGAGCGTCGCGTGAGCAGCAGTGAAGCGGGGGTTTGTTGCGCTGCTCACGCTCAATTAAAGTGAAAGCACACTTTTGATGGACAAAATAAATATGATTTCACACAAAAAGTGCCTAAAATGCACATTATTTGCATGTCTAGTGTGTTTTAACAAGAACTGGAGTAGGCTATGTCAGAAAAGAAAATAGATATATTTATGAATTTTACCCATTTAAACTTGTTTTTATTATTCAGTTTGGGTAAAAGTATATGGTGTTTTATAAAAAAATATATAGAATTTGTGTGTGCTGTAAAGTGGTTAGAAAAAATGAAATCGGAATCGGCTAACATCTGTATCGGCCGGTCAAACTCAATGAGAAATAGGAAACGGCCTAGGAAATTGTAATCGGTGCATCTCTATAATCTTTCTGATTGGCTGGTATCAAACACCATCACATAATCTGATGTTCACAGATGTTTTATTTATTTATGTCTACATTTGCCGTAGTATTGTCGATGGGTTCAATCACACATCCTGCAAAAGGGGGCCTTGGCCAGAACCTCGTGGTTTTTGGGGGGGCTCGTCATGGAAAAGTTTGGGAACCCCTGTATTAGAATACAATGTAACGGGTTATGAAAACAATAACTAATTTATATATTTATTTATTTGCAACTGAGCCAAATTGTGTCAGGGCAATTTGAACCATTGGCTCGACCGGGCCGTTGAGCCCTGAACGAGTTGAGTTTGACCTCAATCCAGCCGGTCAGACAGGATCTTGCCAGATCGAGAAGGTTCTTGCTCTGTTTGTGCAAGACTAAAAGACTAAACCCATTTGGTTTATCTGCCTAATTTTAAAAAAAACTATTTAGCAGTGTAGATCCACTAGCAGATCTGTGAAGAAAGAATATCTGCTCAATACTGCTAGTTTTGTGAAACTTCATTTGATATTTACACTAAGCTTTTTTATTTTCATGAGGCTTTATGCCTTATTATAGTCAAGGAAGTGTTTGCTCGGTTGGCTTTCTTCTGTTTTAATGTATCTTATTGTCGGAAGGTCTTCATATAAATCCTGTCAATCATATCAGAGCTTGTTATTGCAGAGAAATGTTGCTGTCGCGAGGCAGACGGTTTCTTAATGAAAGAAACATCTGAAAAATATCACTTCAACCTTGCAGACTCATTCAGAGGAGTGAGGATAAAAGAGAAACAACACTTTTTTTTTCTCATTTTCTTTGCAGAATATAATGACTTCCATGAAGAAGATGGTGAGGGACAGAACATCTGTCTTTATTGCACACCGGCTGTCCACCATTGTGGATGCAGATGAGATTATTGTACTAAACCAGGTAAGCTCGCCTGAAGCCTCTTAATATGTGTGACGGGGGGCGAAACATACAGAAATCACAGGAAGCCAATGCAGAATTCAAGAATGGTGTCAAATCTGAAAAACTATGAAGATTCACATTTTGCAATGCATTCAACTCTGAAGCTACAGGTCAAAAGTTCAGTCAATTTTAAACCCTGACCCCGGTGGCTCTTGACCTTTTAAAGGGCAGCCAATGATTATCTGTCAATTTATAACGATCACCTAGCGAGTTACATTACAAGGAGTACCGTACTTATTATTTACTCTACAATGTGCGTGTAAAAAATTCTAGCTATAAATGTCCACTCCTTTTTATTCTGTGGTTTGAATGTATGCAGGAGATATGGTTATATATAGGGCTGCAACTAACGATTATTTTAATAATCGATTAATCTGTCGATTATTTTTCCGATTAATCTGATTATTAAAAAAACCATTCATTTCCAACCCTTTATTCAAAAATAGAACTGACAGTGCAAAAAAATCTTCAGAAAGTGCACAAACAGGCTCGGCTCCTTGAACATCCCTGAGCTGTTAAAGTATTTTAATTTTTTTATTGACTAACTCAAAAAACATACACGTGCTTTACATCTGCCAAATATATAGGACTTTTTTTATTTTTACAAAGTGCACAAAAAGATGTATATTTTTGTTTAAGGGACCTGCGCTGTTAGAACAATAAATCATTTTTAAAAAATAAAGAAAAATACAAATCAGAAAACTTAACAGGATTTGTTTAAATGTCAGAACTTGTTCTCCACACTACACTCACAGACGCACACACTCACAGACACACACACTCACAGACGCACACACTCACAGACGCACACATTCACAAAAAAATACAATGGATTGACCACCTCGTATGGTGTGTATTTTGCAGCTCAACCTTTCCAAGCATATAGTGAAGTTTCTGAGAGTCATTTAGACTTAGAGTAAAGAACGAAAAATTCAGTGCTGCTCAGACACACTCGGTCTCTCTTGCGCGCAAATAGACTCGGTCTCAGATGCACTCGGTCTCTCTCGCGCGCAGACACACTCGCGCACAAACACACTCTATATCGCGCGCTCTCGGACGCACTCGGTCTCTCTTGCGCGTGCAGACACACTCGCGCACAAACACACTCTATATCGCGCGCTCTCGGACGCACTCGGTCTCTCTTGCGCGTGCAGACACACTCGCGCGCAAACACACGTGTCTCAAGCGCAGTGTCGCTCTCGGAGTTCGCTTCGCTTTTGTCCCGTCCGGCGCCTCATAGCTCTGCACTCAACATTTTTTTTTTTTTTTTTTTTTTAAACATCGCGTCGCGCGACACAACGAATCGATAATGAAATTCATTGCCAACTATTTTTATAATCGATTTTTATCGATTCGTTGTTGCAGCCCTAGTTATATATATGACAGTGAGCTGAGATTATTTGAACCCATGGTAATATATGTTCATCAATACTTACATTTTATAGTGAACTATTCCTTTAAGGATTGCATGACTATTGATATTTATGTGTGCACTAGTTGTAGTATTAACATGTGAACGCAGGACATCTGTCCTGTTTCTGGCGAGTCCAGCATGACGTCGACATGAGTGTGTGTGAGTGGAGAGATGATGCGGACGAGAAACAAAAGCTCACATTGCTCCATTGAAACATTCATGCTGCGTGTGTTGCAAAGAAGCGGCCATGTGCCACTCGCTTATTGAGTCTGTCAGCCTGTGGGCGACTTTGGCTTTGCAGGAATCCAGGTTCACTTTGTTTGACTAGTTCAGGTTATTATAGAAAGCAGTTTTTGATCAAACGATGGTCCTTCTGCTTTAGATCAAGCTCAACTGTTCAGCCAAACCCAATGTATCGACTAGTGAATGCAGTTAAGATCTCCACATAGTGTCTAGATGCATTAAGTTGGATGACACCACGACAAAGGCATGTCTCATACACCCCGTTTTCTCACAGCCTCCTAAAATCTCCTTTATGTAATGTTGTCTGCTCATCTTTTCCCATGGAGGTCAAAGCAGCACAAGGGGATTATGGGGAACATTAGCATCCTTTGCATATATTGTTGTATTTGACATTGAGGTGCAAATGTTTTTTTGTGGTGCTTCTTGGATTGCTGGTCTACATGGAAACACGTGGTGTAATCCAGTCCATCTGAACATCTGAAGTTAAACTGAAGAAAGCATTCACATCTTCTGTGTCCTTCATTGTAATGAAGAAGAGCTCTCTCGCCGCTGTCACTGCCCACGTGACCTTGGACACTCAGTCTGTTGGTGAAACAGAGCTTATGAAACACACTATATCCTCCAAATGTGCCCTTGAAATGGGTGTGGAGTTTGTCAATAGGCAAACAGATTCCATTACAGATTTGCGCATTTTATTTATTTATAAATGTTGACAAAAAACTATTGCGAAATGACGGCGTTTCCATTAGCCGATGTTATGCGACTAAAACGTCATTGTTTCCTTTCGTGATAAGTCATTCTAAACATCATGTCGACGGATGTTGGTAGGTTTACGTATTTCGTAGCCACCGCACTGGCCATTATTATTAATGGAAGGAGATGTGTGTGTGTGTTATCCAAGCATTAAGTGAGGAAAAACTTTTATACTTGAGAGCGGCACATATGAGGAGTTTCTCCCTCATTTCTGCCTCGAGGTCTTGATTGTGGCATTTCTTTGAGGTTTAGAATCCAGTATTCCTGTAAATATTTTGTCTTTTATGAATTTAATAAAGAACTCCGTTTCATCTTCTGTCCAAACACACCGCGTCATCTACGTCAGGTGACCTGTAAATAGGGATGGGAACCGAGAACCGGTTGAACCAGTGAATCGATTCCTTGGAACCGTTAGCATGCCTGCTTAACGATTCCGCTTATCGGTTCCGCTCGTTCAAATGTGACACGACGTTACACACGTGCTACGTTGTTTTGGTTCAGAATGTAGCAAACACTATGAGAAAACATGGCATCGAGGCAGAAGCGCTCTGACCGCGTCCTAACTACATGCGACGCGACGGTGCGACACGTGATAAAAAGTATAATTTTCCATGTTAATCAAAGTTTAACCAGCCGCGCGACACGCAACGATTCTATTTGAAACAGATCCTATTTTACTGCGACGTCGCGCTGGAACAACAATCTCAAAGTGTGGCAATGATAATATCAGGTACTATTTATGTGCTTTATTTAATGTTAAAAGCGTGTATAATGTGACCGAATATCATTTAGTGCTCCCAGTCACATCAGATCTTGAAATTAAACAAATGGAAACAAAAACGTTCAAAATGTGAAGAAAACCTGTGTATTATTTGACAGTTTGTTTTAGTAACTCAATAGCCTAATCCAAATGAGCACTGTTAATATTCCAAAAGGCACACGCTCTTCCTTAACTGTTTTCAGTCTGTGTTTTTAGTTTTTATGGCACATAAATGGCAGTTTTTTAGGTTTTTTTGTCCGGACCAATGAATGTGAAAATGATCAATTTGATCAGATATTAACCCTCTGGGGACTAAGCCCTTTTTGGTCCGTTTTCTCTATTTTTACATTTGGGCTTATAAACCATATGTAATGGAGATGGAACACCATGTGTTTGGTACCTATGGATTCAGAAGACCCTAAGCTAACATAAGCATGCATGTAATGTGTTTATAAAGGAAGTATGTGTGAAAAATGTACAATAATCGAGAGAATTTCAAAACCGAAAATTAGATTTTTGTCATTTATTACTGAAAATCACACCTCACACAACAATAGTGAACAGTTTTTGAACCAAAAAAATATTTGTCAAACCCTTTGCTTGACAGCCATTTGTAATTGTTCAATCAAATGTGTTAAGAACAATGAAATAAGGAACTTTTTTTACAAACAGTCCCAGGCGTGAAAAAGCGGTCTGCTCAGAACTAAATGAGACCTGCTTGCTCTGAAGAACATGACACACTCGCAGATTTACTTTCCACTAACTGTTCCAGAGCTTGTTCTGCCGTAAATCTTACTGCTTGCCATCATAAAAGTGCTAAAACAATACAATAATAATGCTATTTAAGTTATTCTGTCTCTCTCTTATATAGATCTCTGTGCGCTCTGTAATACTCCGCTCCGTTCGCTATCTGTCTCATTCTCCGTCCACATGACGCTGTTTGTTTGTACATGTTGAAGGCTACAGAGTCCTCTGATTGGCTAGAATACGTCATGGTAACCTTCCTCTGATTGGGTAAAAAACAAAATCCTCCCAGCGGCAATTTTTCCATTGGTGGAATTTGCCTAACAACATCGATTTCATTGGCCTTTTTATGCAGTGGTATTGCGCAACAGCGAAGCGTGTGTATAATACAAACGTGATATCACTGTTTTCAGCGGAATCTGAGGAAGACGGCAAAAAAGACCGCACCTCTCTATCATTAATAGTTTTGAAGATAATTGCACATTTGTAAAAGTATGCCATTTTGGGCGGTACCGCCCAATTCGTCTCCAGAGGGTTAAAGCGAGTTAATACAAACAAATTTGTACTTAATTCCTCACCCCAATAAGAATCGATAAGAGAATCGATAAGGAATCGGATCGATAAGCAATATCGATAATGGAATCGGAATCGTTAAATTCTTATCAATTCCCATCCCTACCTGTAAATGCGCAAAAACTTTTTCCATATCAGTTTTGCTAAATATTTATTTTTCGTATAACCTGAAAAACACCCTCATGTGAGCGTAAAAACTTTTTTGCGTTAAATGGGAGTTTGAAGGGTAATGGAAGCACGGCTAATGACATACTGCATCTTTTTGAATCAACATCAATCCATTCATGAAAAAAGAAGGTTCCCACTTTTATTTGTTATTTATTTATTTATTTATAAGGACAGCACACATTAATCAACATTACTGTAAATGTGCCAGTGTTAAGCCTACTGGCTAATTTTCAACTGCAGTCCTTCGGCAAGATGTTTTGAAACCTTAAAAATAATAAAAATATACAGTATACAAAAAGTAACTCAAGACACTATAAAAAACTAGCCTGACTTCGTCACACTCATATTCTAGGCAGAATGTGAGTCTGATACTGCTCCATAGGGCTTTGATTATGCGGCGTGTCTTAACCGAACCAGGAAAAAAAAAAACTCTGCACTCAATTGGATAGACCTACAACCAATCAGAGCAACGCAGTAAGCGGAATCTAAAAATCTCAATTTCGCAGATCATCTGTCCATCATCGATTAAAGCCCGCCCTGGCAATTTGATTGGCTCGGCCTTCTGGGAGCAGAGCATAATTACTCCTCAACGGATCGAGTCCAGACCGAACTTCCCGACCAAAAACATGTTGTGGGCGGGGTTCGGGCTGGCACCCAGGCTATATAAAAACATCAAATAAATTATCACGACATAAAACCACACGAAACATCCAGAGACATTGAAACATCAGTATAGTTGCGGCAGACACCATTTAGACACAGCCAGCCATGCAAATAACTCGAAGCAGCAACACATACCTTACTTTTGTTACATGCAGGACAACAATAAACAGTATACATAAAATACAATACATCAATCATTATGTTGGTCTTATTAAGCTTATCAAAAATACATTTTGTTACTATAGGTCTCCTGCACTGGGTATTAACTGGTTTGTCCATATCATTTTCAAACGATTTATGACCGGAAAATTACCGCTCCACTTCACATTGTCCAATGAAATTTGAACTACTTGTGCCAGATGATGATTGGTCGGTGTATTATACATGACGAACGGGCAACAATGAATTATGTAATATTTCAAAATATGTAAAATGTAAAAAAAGTTTTAAAATGGTTTGGTTTATTTTCCCTGCCGTCGAGCCATACACTCAGTGAAAGAGCCATCTTTGGCTCGAGAGCATCGGTTCCCGAGCAGACTGTGGGATACCTACGTTTACACTAGTGCATTTTTGTTTTAAAACGCATAACTTTAGCTACGGTTGCGCCTGCCGTCCACACACACTAGTTTTAGACCCTCGAAAACGGAGACTGACCTCCTCAATCAAGTCCATTTGTTTGAGAGGGGCACTTTTGATTGATTTGATTTTGAAAAAGGGCAGTGGCTCGAGCCCCCAAATTAACCAACCCAGTCCCCCCCCCCACCCCCCCCCACCCCCCTCCCTCCCCGCACGTGCCTAGTCCTTCTCTGTAAATGTTATATATAGTACCGCAACCATTTCCATTTTGTATATTCTGACAAGCATCTTGTTCAACTTCACATACTTCAATGAAGAAAAGTTTTTATTTAAACAATAACATTGTTTAATATAATGGATTAAAATCGATTATCAAATGGGTAGTTGCAGCCCTAGCACCCGCGCACGATATTGTTCTGTTTATTATAAGCGCTGCAGTTTTATCATATACAGCTTTAAATGTTCAAGCGCTTTAAAACAGGATGGATTCTGATTGGCTGTCAATGTTTTTTTATCAATTATCAGCTGGAAAAAAATCTCTTTGTTTCCGTGACAAACTGATTCTGACAATATTGTTGCTCTGTGCTGTTATTGCTGTGATGTGGACTGCTATTCTTTACATCTAGAATGATTTTTAAAACTATACCTTTACTGTCCTTGGTGTGTGAACGGGTCTGTACTGTAGAAAGACTGGTATGGTACCGAAGTGCCAGCAATTTTAGCATCCCTTTTCAAAAGCAGTATTCCTCTTTTTAGTGTGCAGTAGAGGTATGCGAGATGATGCACACTTCTGAAGCTGGGGATGTACGCTCATGACTGTAAAGAGCAGTCTCACCGCGTCCTCAGCTCATTAACAGTGGAAATACCTTTTGCCCAATGCTCAGCGACACCTTTGTTTGTCTCCCATGTGTGGAGACCTTTTCAATCCGGATGTGGGGGTGGGGGGGTGGAGCATGTGATGAAAAACCTTGCGTTCAAATGTTGTCGTTCGCCCGGCAGAATCTAAAACCGGGGAGTAATTGCACGGCATTCAAGCTGAAAACGACACGGCTGCTAAAAACGCTATCAGTGTTTGAGTCTTGCTTGGCCAAAGTGGCGTCGTAATTGATGCAAGTAACTAGCAAACAGCCGGGAGACGCGTTCAGATGTCATTGTGCAAGCTCATTTCATACTTTGCTTTGTTGCTGGCAGTCTTTTAAGAGGCAGTGCTGCATGAACGCCCACACCGCTGTCTTTCTGCTCTCTCTAGACCTTCCTCAAACATGCACACGCTCTCTCTCCATCAGTGCCCCTTCATGGCCCTAAATCTCTTGTTTTTGCCCAGTTCTTCCAATTTAGATGCAGGCGCACAGTCTTGCTGTCTGCAGGCAGCGCTATGCTGGGGAATATCAAGGCATCAATAAAAGAAACCAAGATTTAAATGCTGAAAAACACCCTCTGGCCTCCTGAAACAATCCTGAGGCAAAGCCTGCATAAACGCTCAGGGTTTCTTCCCTGTGTGTGTGTGTGTGTGTGTTTATCAGAACGTTGCTGTGCATCGGTGCTGTTCTCACACAACGACCCTGGTGGAAAAATAGATGATTATTGTTAACCTTGCGGGGTCTTAACGAGTCTCATTGAAAGTTAAATGAATGTTCTGGTTAAGCTGTATGTGACGTGCTGCCGATTGTCAGGCTTAACTCTCCGTTTGTACAAACAAAGAAATGTTCCTTTAATTAAATAGGATAAAATAAAGTAACAGGGTGAAAAGAAATTAAATCCAGTGAGTGAGTCAGATGGTGATTTCGTTACTGGCTCTGATGCTTTCAGTTCTGTGAAATAATTCAAACTCACCTTTTTGAATTATTCATTAAAAGAACCGCCTCATAAAAATCATTTGTTTGGGAGTCTTGCCTACAGACGGTTGTATGTTGTTTTTTGCATACAGCCCACAGAGACTCAAAAGAAAAACACGTCTTGCCATTATTTTGTTGTACATGTTCTTATATTGGCTTATTTAAGATCATTTTTCAAGAGGAGCACGTGCACTATTTTGAAGAAGAAAAAAGGAAGCGCATAAAGAAGTTTAGGGGCACAGTTAAAAATAAAATAAAAATTCCTTAATAAAGGTGTGTGATGAGGAGACTTTTACAAGCAAAATTTAAAGACAAAAAGTACAGTTTTTTTAATAGTTCTGCTTCAAAATATATCCAAATTATTTAAATTGTAAACGCATTAAATGGCTTGTAGTTTGTGTAACTGATAATAACCAGAAAAAAAGTTCTGTATAATGCAGGACTTTTAATTATAAGCAAGCACAATATACACCAGGACTCTTATTTTGAAATGTCTGCCCTTTACTACTTTCAGCTGCTCATTTAAATAGATGAGGGAGATAAATCATGCACTTCATCTATAGCATATTATAAAATCAAAGTAATTATATTTCATTTATTTAATTACTCGTATAGAATTAAGTAACATCTATTTCATTTCACAAATTAACATATTAAAAAACATTTAAGTAACGTCTACTTAACGAAGTTAATTTAACTAAATTAACTTTTTACTCATTGTAACTGAATTAAACCACACTTTTTATAGTGTATGCTTTATTTCTAAACATCTAAGTAAATAATACAATAGATATTGTATAGATGCCATACTGTGTCTACATAATAGAAGTAACATGGCACTCGAACACAGAGACCTACTTGGTACACAATGACTAACACTCGATAGATCGTTTGTGTATGAATGTGTCATTTTGAGTAGAAAATGAATCCAGATGTCACAAAATGGCAAGTTACCAAACCTAACAACAATAGTTATTGGCCTCTAAATATTTATATACACTCAGTTTCTCTTTACGCTCAGTTTCTCTATCGGGTCGGTGTAGAAGTCAGGCCATTCGACCGGAGGCGGCGTTAACGTTAATCCTGTCAGATCGTCCATCATTGACTGAGCGTGTACGGGTCGGCCAATCTGGTTCCATCCGTTAAAATGAACTTTTCCAAATAACAATCGTGGTCCTGGACAGTGAGTGAGCTTGCACATTAAGATAAAATCGGATTTTCTCCAGTCATTGTTAAAAAACAAAACTGGCAAACTAGCGTTAGTGAAGCGGCCAGAGGGATCGTTCTGCCTCCACCTAAGCTCCGCCCACAACAAAACGTCACCATGTTTACTAACTGAAAAGGGGTCTATTGTGGAGCTGAATAACTTGCCTTTCCAGATTAAATGTCTGTTCTTGGTCTTGGATTTTGTGAAATAAATTTCTAAATAAATGCGACTTAAAGTCAGTGCGACTTATGTGTTTTGTTCCTCTTCATGACGCAATTTTTGACAGGTGCGACTTAAGCCCCGTTCACACCGCCAGTGACTGTCGCTGTGTGTCGCTAGTCTCTGCACTGTGTAGTCGCTTGTGGGCGTTCCTGGTATTGTCGCTCTAATGTTATTGGTAGACTGCATGTCTGGCCATATATAAACGGTACTACAAAATACCATCACAAGTGATATAACTATATCATTTTAATTTGACTGGGAATTAGGCTCAAAAGAAACGGTAGGCTATGCTGTTGGGATAGTGTTTTTATATATACCACCACAGCAGTTTTCAGTGGATTAAATCATTTACTAGATTACCGATCGATCAATCAACAAATTAAACTCACTCATACTGTCATAAATTACTAAAACGTCATTCGAATTTGTCCCTTGTAGTCTTAATTGTCCCTACTAGTCAACATAATGCAGGGGAAACTGTGAAGTGAACTGCAGCAGTGCTAAAATTGCATCAAAAAACTACAACACTCGAATTATAAATGTATGAATTAAACTCCCTGAGACTGTCGACAGTTTCTTTTCCAAGCATAATTTTATTATATCCATATACTGTATGTGGTCACAGTCAAATCATATAAAACAGTGAAATCGCCCTCGAACTCTGTCTCGCCTTCACTCGAGACGGTGACGTGAGCTCAACTGAAAGTCTTCTTTCCTATTGGTTGTCGCTCGCAAAAATCGCTTCTCATTTGCATAGTTTCATTTCTGAACTTTGGTTGCGTGTCTCGTGTCGCTTGACACGCTCACATTCTGTCGCCAGCGGTCACAGTCGCTCGTGTCGCCGGAAGTCGCCAGCGCTCCATTGAAATGAATGGGATTGTGTCGCTGGCGGTGTGAACATACTGACGGAGTGCTTTATACTCCGGAGTAGGGCTGTAAACGATTAATCGAAGCCAAAATAAAAGTTTGTTTACGTAATATATGTGTGTGTATTGTGTATATTTATTTTGTATATATAAATACACACACATGCATGTATATATTTAAGAAAAATGTGTTATTTATATATAAAATAGTTCTATTTATATATAATATAAATCATATAAAAATATATATGCAGTATATAAATGCAAATATTTCTCAAATATAACATGCATGTGTGTGTATTTATATATACAAAATAATTATACACAATACAATGTGGGGGAATGCATAACAAGTAACTTGAGTTACATAATCAGATTACTTTTTTAAGTAACTAGTAAAGTAACGCATTACTTTTAAAATTTACAACAAAATATCTGTTACTTTTTCAAATAAGTAACGCAAGTTACTTTGTTTTCCCATTTATTGACTGACAGCTCTCGTGTCCTCATGTTGAGACAAATCAAAGTGCGTGCGTGTGTGTGTGTGTGTGTGTGTGTGTGTGTGTGTGTGTGTGTGTGTGTGTGTGTGTGTGTGTGAGAACATGTTTATTGTAGTTCTAGACTAAATGTGAGCATTTACTCATCTCACTTGCACACAAAAAATATTCAATATTCCTCAAAATGAATAAAATCAGTGAAATGCAGAATCAGAATACTATGCAAACCTCCAAATAATTATGTTAAATAAAACATACATTTTTATGCATTTAATCTTACTTTATTGACCAATGAACTTGCTTCTGACCTTCGATGATTCAGTTTAATAAGCAGAAATGACTATAGATAGATAGAAAGGTTTGCTTTACTGTACATGTCCTTCAGCCTGAGGATTATTATTTCACTTTCGGTGTGAAAGGGTCTCTACATTTGCCCACAAATAGAACGTTTGTGTTATAAAAAAACAAGCTCAGCCCAGGTGGGGAAAAAGTAACTAACACATTACTTTTCTAAAAGAGTAATAACTAAGTAATGCAATGAGTTACTTTTTAAGGGAGTAAGGCAATATTGTAATGCATTACTTTTAAAAGTAACTTTCCCCAACACTGATACACACACATATTATGTAAACACAAACTTTTATTTTGGATTCGATTAATCGTTTACACTACTCCGGAGCGACTAACAGTCCGGAAAATACGGTAACTGAAAATCTTCCTTGTATGTCACATCCAATGGTTTTTACAAACTGAGAGACGACTCGGCTTGATTCTGTGGTAATGGAGAGCATACCAGACGTCTCCACCTGTGTTTCTCACCCGACTCTCTCTGTTCTCTTCTCACCCGCGTGACGCAGGGCAAGGTGGCAGAGCGTGGAGACCACCAGACTCTCCTGAACACACCGGGCAGTCTGTACGCCGACCTGTGGAACACACAGAACAGCAGGATCCTGTCCGGCGGGGGCAAGCCCGAGCCCGTGGCCGAGCGCATGTCCCAGAAAGAGGAGGAGCGCAAGAAACTGCAGGAGGAGATCATGAACAGCGTGAAGGGCTGCGGGAACTGCTCGTGCTGAGCGCCGAAAACACACCTCAGACCCTGCCATGCCTTCACCTGCACACGCTCACGGGATTCAGACCGCTTTTAAAGATGTGTGTGTGTCAACTGGAACTCTTGTTTTTATTATGGGTATGTACATATGAATAATGCAATATTTTTGTCTCAGAAGCACATTGTATATAGCGCACATATCATCCAATGGATATTTTGAAGTGTGTTAGATATGGATCATTCTGGAGTTTTTCTGTGAACATTGACACCTTTTGATGTCTCGTATTTAACCAATATTAATTTATACCAAATAAGAGTCTGAATGTACATTTAACAACTTGTATTAAATGAACTTACTTCACTGAGTGTCTGAGGATTGTTTCTTTCAGCTAATCGTACTTCATACAACATTTCTGATAGTCTGAAGCGGTCATTGTTCAGGCCACGGGACGTCTGTGGAAATCATGCACAAGCTGTCAGTCGTTATTAGACGAGATGTATGTTTAGACCATCAGTGTGTTAGAGGTGTGTAGATGTAACATTTCTACAGCCACTCAAATACATCGTGTGTGTGTCTGAGGTGAATGAAGTGGGTCAAGGATGTGACTTCAAATTAATTTCATACATACAATAACTTGAATGCACCTCTGTAATGAACCTTTTATCATTATATAAATTTTATTTAAAAAATGTTTGGGGGGGGTAACACTTCAGTTTAGGGTCCAGTTAGCATGCATACTAATAGGATATTGGCTGTTTATTAGTACTTGTAAAGCACATATTCTGCATGGCCATATTCCACATCTCTTAATCATCCAATACCCGAACTGAACAACTACCTCACCAATTATAAGCAGTCACTAGGAGTTTGAGACTAAAGTCGTAGTTAATAGTGAGAATTGGACCCTGAACTAAAGTGTGAGCTTGTGTTTTGTTTAAAGTGTCGAGGTGTTATCAGCCTGAGATTGTAATGAAGAAAAACGTATTAAAAGGCTGGACTTATTGTGGTGGAGTTGGTTTGTCATATATCTTTTTTATGATTTCATTTCAATTTCATTTATGGTTTATGATTTCATTGTTGCCGGTAAAGTGGGACACTGCAGGTTGATCATATTTATCATGTAAACTCTCGCTTTATTAAAAAACGCATTAAGTACCGTGTGATATACATAGTTGTATTATTTCTGACATTTAAGAGGCTGTCATACCGGATTCGTGAGCACTTTGGGAGGTGTGTTGTTTACAGAATTGTTCTAAGGTTAGTTTTATGGGACACATTAGTGATTCAGATTGTCCTGTAATATTTATCATATTCATTTTTTTATGCATCCTTGACAGTCTTAAGTTTGCCAATAGTTTATTAGGATGATGTTATTGTAAACTGGGACTTTTCAAGGAAAATTCTGTATTAAGATATATGATTCGCTATAGTGGAAATAAAGCATGTATTTCAGAAACCAGGGACAGAGTTATTATTGTTAATTATTGTAAGTAAAACTTTGAAATAAATATATATATATAAACTAAAAAAACATTTAAATGTTGCTTTGGTAATTATAAACTGAAATAAGTTAAAGTTGTAACACTAATGTTATTAACTGAAAATAAATTATTAAAACTGAAATAAAAATAAATTAAACCGAAATGGCAATATTTAAATAATGATAAATAATAAAAATGCTAATTCAAAATATGAATAAAAAAAACTAAATGACACTTAGGGAAGAGGTTACATGTGAAATCTCTTTTAATAAAATTTAATGAGGAAAACAGTTATTGTCATTATGCATTTATCTCATTTGATTATCAAATATTTTTTTTATTTATAAGACTAGGTCTTAATTAAAAAAATAAATAATGATTAAGATTTGTACACTCATAAGCATATTCAAAATGTGAATGTGACATTTTAACATTAAAAAAATGTTTAATTTCCATTATTTTGACATCTTTATTTCTCATGGACTCAGAGCACAATAAAAAACACAACTACAAATAATTGTATTTTAAGCTCGAATGTCTTTGACAATTTTCTTGTTGATGAATTGCTATCCTCTCAGTTAATGATTGATTGTGCTGATATGATTACAGATGTGATGGGGTGTGTGTGTGTGTGCAGATGATGTTTCATATGTGTACAGAGCAAAGATGCGCTCCATGAAAGAGAGAGAGAGAGAACTGCAAAGCGTATAATAATGTAATAAAGACTGACAATAGGGAAATGATAAGCATATCTTCATAGCATTACATGCGTGCAGATATTGACATGGGTTGGTGGGAATTACACTGCATTATAATGCAGATCATATAATAGGCCATATTTTCCAGTCATGAGGAGTTGATTATATAAGCTTCTGTCCTGTCGCTCGCTCTTAAACGCACAGCTCCTCATTATTAGATGAACTGAGCTGTCCTTCTGGTCGAGCTCCATTTGCTCGGAGCGTTCTCACTTTTTTCACAAATGGGATCTGCAGGTTTTCTATTGTGTCGTCTCCGGGCACGTAAAAGCCTGCCTCGACCCCCCTCTCAGCTTTTGTGCGAGAAGCACAAATAACACATCCTGCTTTACGTCTGTTCAAGCTGTTCCCATTAATGTGCTCGCCACAGCAGACCTCCTGCGTCTGAACAACACGAGTCGCTCTGCAATATCCAGCGCACGATGAGCATATGCAGATTCAGACGTGAATGTGAGCATTATAGCTGAGGTTTTCTGACATTGTGGGACCGGTTGAGTGCGTTCTTCGGGTCTAAGAATGCGTTCTCCTCTTGTGTGTGTGTGTGTGTGTGTGTGTGTGTGTGTGTGTGTGTGTGTGTGTGTGTGTGTGTGTGTGTGTGTGTGTGTGTGTGTGTGTGTGTGTGTGTGTGTGTGTGTGTGTGTGTGTGTGAAAGGGAATAAGAGGCTCTCAGCATCTACAAGTGCCTTAACTAGAACAGCCTTCCTCAAACCCGGCTGCCACTCCGCCGAGGACAGGCTAATGTGCTTCCACATCATGGTCATTTTTTGGCTTCTCTTTGAAAACAAGAAAAGGCTCTGCTCTTATTTCCCGCTGTTCTTCAGGGCATTGCAAAAGGCAGGTTTACAGAACGGTTGCATATTATAATCAGTCGCCATTCATGTGAAATTTCCTACTACTTTTGCAGAGGAGCCATGCAATAACACAAGTGCTGTTGAAATAGTTTTCACATTCAGGGAACAGAAAGCATAAGTTAACATGAATACATTGGTCTGATTCATCGGTGCATGTTATTGGGAATTTAACTGGGAGTCCAGTTATCTTCATCACAATGTAATATCTTTCTCCAACTGAAACATACTTAAAACATAAACTGTTGCTTAATGTTAACCAACAGACATGTATGTGTTTATCCATATAGCATTTCAGATCTGGATCAAATCAAGTCCCACACTCTCAGAACGCTATAGGGTTCTTGACAACATTTTTAATTAAAGAACACTTCAAAAAGGTTTTTATAAAAGAATGAGGATTGTCATTTAGAGCATTTATTTGCAGAAAATGACAACCGGTCAAAATAACGAAAAAAAAACAACCTTGTAGGCTATAATGCAAAGAAAAGTTTATATTCATGTTTAAACAACACATTTCTAATGTTTTAACTTGGGAAGAGTTCAGAAATCAATATTTGGTGGAATAACCCAATCGCAGCTTTCATGTCTTGACATGTTCTCCATCAGTCGGTCACATTTGCTTTACGCCACTCCTGGTGAAGAACATCCAGCAGTTTGTCTTTATTTAATGGCTGGTGAAGCTCTTGATCACGTTCCAGAGGTGTTCAGCGGTTCAGGTCTGCAGATGTGATGGTCATGACAGGGTCTTGATCTGGTGCTCGATTGTCCTGGCTTTGAGGATTGATGATCGCCACTCACCAATAAACTGAATAATGATGGGTGGAGGTCAGGAACTATCCTGGAGCCTCCTTCAATGCAGTGGACTGTGTTTCGTGTGAATGATAATGATGGGTGGAGGTTGTGTTTCGTGTGATGATGGGTGGAGATTGTGTTTCGTGTGATGATGGGTGGAGGTTGTGTTTCGTGTGATGATGGGTGGAGGTTGCGTTACGTGTGATGATGGGTGGAGGTTGCGTTACGTGTGCTAGGCTGATTCCTCTCTCAGGGAACGTCGATTCACAGACACGGATAGACTTGACATTCTCTCCAATGACGGGAGGATCTTTCCAAGAATCCCATCTTCTTCTCTTCAGTGTTCATCTCATCTCAACGTGACTTTGATGTCATTAAATTCAGCACATATGAAGTCCACTGTTTTTTTCAAACCTTTAAGTTTTAGGGCATTTTCACTCAGCATTTTCTCTATGGTGTAAGCGAGTGTTAATCAGATTAGAGAGTATTGAGATATCCTCATCTGCCTCACTCTTTTGTTTGCAGGTTTAGCTGGGATATCTGGAAGTGTTTTGGCCCCAGTCAGAGTTTCCTCAGACGCATAGCTCTGTGAAAGCCCGTCTTGTCGGATTGCCACGAAACGCGACATATCTTTCATTTTGTCAGCGGTCGACTTCATAATTCAAGTCACAGAGAAAGCAGAAAGATCGATGTGGATGATTTTGCTCAAATTTAACATTAAAGGTGCTGTATGTACGTTTTTTTTTACTGTACTAAATCATAAAAATATCATATGTTTGCAGATATTTAGGAAATATGCTGAGTTCTACTCGTTTCTCTGAAAAACACTTCCACAGCCAGTTATTTTACTTTGAAGTGTGATTTCTGTGTCAGAATGTCTGTTTGTGTTTTGGTCTGTGTGATCTCGCCCACTGCCAGTTCACCCAATGGTATTTCGCCACCTCAGGTTGCCAGTTGGTGGAAAACACAGCGCATTGCAGACAAACTGGGTTAGAGATCTTAGATTTTACCAGACCTAAATAGCCTCCGCACCCATCAAAAAAATCTCTATGAACGGGATCATATTGAAATGCGATATCAACTCATCATAAATCAATAAATCAACTCATCAACTTACAGTCTGTAAAGGCTGATTTATACTTCTGCGTCGGACCTATGCCTGAGCCACTACGCTGTAGGCAATGCGTTGGTTTTCGTTTATTCTTCTGCGTCGTTGTCCGCGTTGACGCGCAATTACACATGCAGAGGGAGCGTGTGAAACCCGAGGGAGAATTGACGCGTTGTTAAATTTTTGGAGAGGTGCATTTCAGGGTACGCCGGAGGGTACGCGCGCTACACACAGCCTACGGCGTAGCTACGGCGTGAGTTCGACGCAGAAGTATAAATCAGCCTTAAGTCTCCTCGCATTCCATTGTTAATTGACCGGTCGCAAAGACCCGCCCCCTTTAGTTACTGTCGCTATGCCCGACAAGCTCTCACGCCACACCATGTTCTCACGCAGTGAAAAATACATCGCGGAGCAAAGAGGACACTGACAACACACCGACAGACAGAACAGACCAGGATACTTTTCGGTTACTTTTGATATTAAACGTATTAAACAAAGTCTCACCTTTCAAATTTGGTCATTTTTTTAAAGAAAATGAAACAATAAATAGCATTTTGTGGCTCTTTAATGTGTCGTGACCGATCGCTGTAGAGCATCAGTTAAATCTGCTCGTGAACCGATCATCTCTTCCTTCTAGTTCATTTATAGCATTAAATAAACATGAATGAACATCAGAAGGAGTGTTGTTTTAACCGCGGAAAGGCGTCAGTACACTCCGCTTCTCAAGTTCAAATCCTCCCATGTTAATCTACTAACTCTCCTGACTGCTTTGTCGGACAAAATGGCGGCTGGCGAAGTATGATTGGTCAGATCACCTGTCAATCAAGCTCCCTGCGAAGGGTCAATTGCACTTGTTCCTTTTGCGTGTCCTCAATCTGGCAACCATCGTGAGAGTCGAATCTGAGCAGGAGGGAAACAACGATCTCCTATATTTACCCATTTCAACCCCTAGCTGTCAATCTCACACACTGCACCTTTAAAGAATAATATTTATGCCGTTATAAAAGTTTGTCAGCAAAGCTCGGCGAAAGTTAAGTTAGCAGGACTCCATCCTCCTCCCTTTTCTCAATTTTGTTTTGTGTTTACTTTGTTATTGAGAGGAAAGCGTATGTTTACATATTCATCTAAAAGTATATCGCTGATCACGTATTTCAAACTTTGTTTTACCCCTAAGCGAAGAACAAAAAGTACGTTGCCGTGAGTTTACCGGGGTCTTAAGATCAGGTTCCTTGACAGGACTTCTCAAGATCCTTCGTTTCGCCTTCTTCGTTCAGCCTGTTTTGAAGCCTTTAATTAATTAAAACTAAATCCATAAAATTATCTCATGATGGGAACATCTAAAAGATTCTATATATGACAGAACCCTTTAAAGTGTTCACCCTGTGGTGAAAAATCAAGCTTTTAATGTTGTTTATATGTCTATGGGGTGTTTTTAATACACTTTAAGACAAACCATGTGTAAATTCATAAGTTAACACCATTCCTTAAAGGAACACTTCACCCATTTGCATTAGACTTTGTATCTTTAGAAACCCAGTCACATTTTCGAATGGTCATGGTTTATTCCCTTATTTTCCCCTGAGATGGGAGAAATAAGGATTTAAGTGTTCCACTTCCTGCTTTTTATGACGCAAAAATCGTCAATTTGCGTCATAAAAAGCAGGAAGTCAAATTTATTTGAATAAGGGTAAGACTACAAACACTAGCTCATCATTTATCCAGTAGAAGGCGCTGTTCCGCATGTTTTCAACCCGCCCATAGAGGGATCTCACTCACAGAATGTACATATAGTGTCAGCCATTCTTTATTTGGAAGCTAAGCAAACAGTTTCTTATTCTGTGGAGAAAGCTGAGTAGTAGCGGTGACCATCCTCTTTTTCCCGGACATGTCCGGCCGTCGAGATCGTCCAAAATGTCCAGGATTCGGCTTTTGCTTTCTGCAGTCGCATTCATAGTTTACATGCACACCTTTTGTTTCAATCTAACTGAATTCATTCCGATTGGTGAATATGAATGTAGTGTTTACATGAACGCTAAACAAGTGATCGTTTGATGTGCGTTTTAACATTGCTAGGAAAATTCCCACTCCTCCGTGAGAGATACGAGACCGGTGCGTCTCACAGGCGCCGGCGCCACTCATCAGTAATCACGCCACCGGGCTCGCATCGTTCTCCGCGGCCGTCAGTCTCGTTCCTGCTCGTCACAGTAAACATGAGGAATGGCGACTGAAGAACGCAAAAGCCGAATCCTGGACATTTTGGGCGACATCAAAATACTGGGCAGACTCACGGAGACTCACTAGTAGCATAGCCTTATTGTTTACTGCGATCTCTTACCGGTAGGCGTGGCCTCCTAGGGCAGCGAAGCAAGTGCATTCTGGGAGTTGTTGTCTTTCATCCCCATAAGCCAAAAATACATTTTCTGTCTTTTCTCAGTCTAGAAGGCTCCAAATTCAAAAATAATTTCACATTTCTTCTACATAAATGACCCATTTTAAATACACATTCATCTTTCCAGAGGTGAAGTGTTCCTTTAAAACTGCAGTGAACTAAAGACAGTCTCAAAAACACGGTTTGAAATCGCTGGTGTTTCTGACATCACAAACTACCTTGTAACCAATCAGATCAACATGTGATCGTCAACCAGTGGATCTCTGAGTGAGTGAGTGAGTGGAGGCGGGGCTCATTTGCATATTCAAAAAACTTCATAGTACTTCTCACCCTTTCAGTGATTTGCAAGCAATCTTCTCATAAATATTTTATTTGTAACAACAGATACATTCAGTATAATAGCTAACCGTAACTCTTAAACCTTCTCTCATCCTCTTCCCTTGTCAGGAAAAACAGTAAACAGCCTAAAATCCGCCTAGATTACGATGTCCTTCTATAAATTACCTTGGACAGGAAATACAACAAGCAATCAGAGAGTTATCACCAAAATAACACAAAATGTAATAAAATGCAAATCCTCGTTGCATCATCCCACAATCAGGGTGTGCATTTCAGTGGAAATAATGTGACAAGAGGCCAGGTTGCAAAGTGCATGACACAAAACCAACCAAATTTAACGTAAGCCGATACATCATGACAGCAAATTAGCAACAGACACTTCCACATCATAGACAATGAACATCAATCGTGATATTTTAGAACCAATGCTGATCATAAATGATATCATTAGATTAAATGTATGCAACAAACTGTGATAAACTTATGGTTTATTTGAGGAAAGTGTAACTATTATGCAGAATCACAGCATACACTGTAAAAAAATTATCGTGATTTTAACGGTAAAAGACATTTCTCTACTATATACGGTAAATAACTGTGATAGATCTAATGGTACATTTCATGTAATTTTACTGTAAAATACCGTTAAATTTACAGTTTTTGAAAGTGAAAAAGAACAACTCATTGTATAATTTACGGTGAAAAAAACGTAAATTGACATTCCCACAATTCCGTGTGACACTTCACATTTGATGTATTTTTGTTGAAATAACTATGTTTCTTTATAGTTTTCTTAGTTTTTTCTAATCAGTTATGTACATTAGGGTTTTATGTTACATTTAATGTTGTTAAATGAATTTTTATTGCATTTTTTAAATTTCATGTGCTACCAAGATGGTGTTTAAAGCTAGGGTCGGTAATGTTGGAGAGCTAGCCAGATTTGAAAGTGGCACCTCTTCTAAGCTCCGCCCCCTCCTGTCAGTGCTCCGTCCAAAGCTACCCTGCCTCTCCCCCCCCCCCCCCCCCCATACAAACATGAACGCGCATCCACATTTGGAGTCAGCTGCATGTACCTACCAGTGATGCGCGGGTTGATCCAAAATGAGCGGGTGCCTGCGGTTACCCGCGGTTACGAGTCATCCAAAAATATTTTTAATGATATTCTGGTCGCGGTCGGACGGGTCGTTTGAAATAAAGATGCCAATTAAACCTTTGTAATTTATATAGTACTAGACACAATGTTCTATGAAATAGATGGGTCTACACTTTATTGGCTGAAGAACTGCGCGAGGATGACGCACGAGCTCAGTCTGCAGAGATGACAGTGGGAAATCCTTATTTACCTGAATGTTGAGCGCGTTATTAACTTTTGAATGAAAGCTGACACGGGTTGTTTATACATTGACCCGCGCATCACTGCTGTGCACGCAGTGGTGCTCGGGCACGAGACATGAAGGCATCTGATTGGTTCTTTACATTCGCACCGAATGGCAGTGATTGGTCAGAGTTTTTACTGTCCTACAGCTGCTACAGAGGTCAGATTTTTTCCATTCCTTTTTCTGAACACATAATGTATTGACTACTATCAGAATGGAAGGACCATTTCACCCAGTATAAAAAAAAAATTTCTGAACAGGATTACCTACCCTAGCTTTAATGTTTGTGTGAATGACACTGTGCAGCTTCTATATCTTAGTATTATCTTTCTTGTGGAAGAGCTGCTTGTGATGTGCTTTGATTGATCATGTGACTCTCCTCACTGCTGTGATTGGTGGTTATCAGTGTATTACAAAGGTACAAAACAGATATTAATACTTCAATAGAACGGTAAATTCACATTATATCAGATAATAAAATATGGTTTATTACTGTACATTTTAAGTTAAGTCTGTAAAACCAATAACGTTGCTACCGTATTTTTGACGGTAAAGTTCTGGCAACCACAAGCTGCCGTTTTTTTACCGTAAAAATCACGGTTTCATTTTTTACAGTGTATGATTGTTGCTGTACGTTATCACAACTTTTTATCTTTTTGTCAAATCAACTTCGATAATTAATGTGTGAAGATAACATACTATTTTGAGTTTCTGTTTATTAAACGATTCTTCTTCATTGTATTAACAAAAAAATTTAATTACAACAAACTCAAAATTTTAAGGCAACAAGGTAACTTGGTTTTTTAAGTTAAACCAACAAAACATTTTTTACAGTGCATATTTCCCTATAGTGACCCGACTTGTACCCATAGGGAGCCCATTTGGGAAGGTTGCCCCAGATAAAATGCCCATTTTGGGCCAATGCCCAGTTGGTCCCCAAGACTAACCCAGCATGTGGGGCCCACATACACATGTTTTCTGGGATTTAGAGGCGATACAGTTCTCATCTCAACACTGTAAAAAAAAAAATTGGTGTAACTTAAAAAAGCAAGTTACCTTGTTGCCTTAAAATTTTGAGTTCGTTGTAATTCAAAATTTGAGTTAATACAATAAAGAAGAATGGTTTAATAAACAGAAACTCAAAATAGTATGTTATCTTCACACATTAGTTATCAAAGTTGATTTGATAAAAGATAAAAAGTTGTGATAACAAATCATAAAAATATTTTTTTACAGTGAACTCCAAACTTACAAAAATCTGTGACATTTTGCAGGATTTTGCTTGTCTTCTACTCACTTTAAAATGCTGGGTTAAAAATAACCCAACGAATAACCCAACTATGGGGTGGTGTAGCACCTTCCCAACTGTGGGTTATTTTAACCAAATGCATTGTGTTAAAATAACCCAACAGTTGAGTTAAATATTTACTTTTATTATTTTGTCAATAATAATAAAGGATATTTAACCCAACAGTCTGGTTATTTCTAGAAATTACCCAACTATATTAAAAACGACCCAATATTTTGACCCAATATGTGTAACCCATAAGTTGGGTTAAACAAATAACCCAACGTTTTTTACTGTGTAGTCTAGTTTTCTTACAGTTAATGATCTAGTAGATGAAAGTACAATAAAAATGGACATTTCTAAATTGGTTGGGCTGATTCTTACTCATTTGTAACTGTGATGAAGAACGTCCTCGCCGTGGCGTATAAAATATTTGGCAGCTGAAGTGGTTAAACTGCAGAAGCGCTTGTTCGTTGTGCTGGTTTGTGCTGGAAGGCCAACTGAACCTTAGCATCCACAGATGTCCATGTCTACAGTGATGTGTGTGAGATCGGAGCTTAATGAGGACTATATTGCTCTGTTTACCAGGATGGTGTCTCTATACGTAGGCTGGGAATCACACAATGGAAAAGGAGACGGCAGGAGGGCAACGCTTACACAAACTGCAGCTTTGAACGATTGCCTCTAATATGCTGCTTTGCTCAACACCACAGATTGGATTTCAGTATTTTAGTTTTTTGACATACAATAGCTTTTTACATCAGTTGTAAAGATAACTTTAAAATATATTTTCACGATTCTGCCTCGTCCCGTGTGTTTGTTTAATCTCTCCGCACTTCTGATCTAAAGGCCTTTTCACACCTGATAACTACAGTAAAAGACGTTGGGTTATTTTTTTAATAACCATATGTTGGGTTATTTTCCAAAGATGTTGGCTCATTTTTAAAATCGTTGGGTCATTTCTAGTAATGAACCAGCTGTTGGGTTAAATACGTATGTTGTATGAACTTATGTATTTTGAATTTATATACACAATTATGTATATTTTTACGTTCGATTCTACACTCTAAAAAATGCTGGGTTGTTTCAATCAATTTTGGGTCAAATATGGACAAACCCAAACGTTGGGTTAAATATTTTATAATTTTTTTTAACTAGGTTTGTCCATATTTGACACAAAATTGGGTTGAAACAACCCAGCATTTTTAGACTCCCCAATATTTAGTTTGTAATTTAAATATTATTTGTTGAGTCATATTTAGTGTTTTATACAAACAAACTATTTGTATTTGAAAACTGTGTATTTTATTTATTAAAATAATGTCATAAATAAATAGGCCTAGTTAACTTAACTGTTGGGTTACTTTTCACCCAACCTGCTTTTAACCCAATGCATTTGGTTAAAATAGCCCACCGTTGGGAAGGTTCTATACCACCCCATATTTGGGTTATTCGTTGGGTTATTTTTAACTCAACATTATTAAGTGAGTATAAAGATAACTACAGTATAACAAACTAGATTAGAGTCCACACCAACGCCATTATTATTCTGTTTTTTTGTCTTTTAAGTATGAATATGTTAGCCTTATTGTTATCTAAGCTAGTGTGCTCCCAAACAATGACAAAGTCACATTTAGAAGATATAAGCATTCAAATCTTAGTCTCTCACTTCCGCCAATATGCATCAATGATTTTGAAGACATCACTCTGCACTTCAGCTTCTCATCAGATTTTCTGTCCAATCAAATGCTCTCTAGAATCTGAGGCTCCGCCCCCTACATTATAAATAGATGCTGAAGCTGCGGCTAAAATCGGTCACTTGTTCACACATTTACTATGTTCTACATGGTGAATAGCACATAGTGCACTATATAGGGATAAGGGAATGATTCAGACAGTGTAAGCATGCTTTCCATCAGGGCGAATGAAGTCTGGTTTCATGTCAGTGTCACACGAACCTCCGCAGATCCGGTCCAGAGACACGACAGCACAGAACAGATCATGTGCGCGAATCGCCGAAGAGCAGAAAATGAATCACATCCATTTGAATTATGCGCCGAACGCTGTAATATAAAGCGATGTGTAGGAGATTAGGAGGAAACTGCAGCTTTACCGAGCTAAACGGCTCTGGCTGAGCTGTGATATAAACCAAACGCTATTGGCTATTTTAAAAAAGGGGTGGAGCTGTTCAATATGCTCCGCCCCGTCTTCCTGTTTTAGTGTAAATTACGTCAACACATTGAATAATCGTACACGTTTCATGGCACTTCAGTGGGCCTTTAATGTAAGCGTATGCTACAATTTTGTCTGCCATTTTTAATGCTGAAGCGGTTTAAAGCAGGATGCTTTCTGATTGGTTCATCTACTGAAAAAAAAAAAAAGATTCTGGAAGTGATTCCAGCAATATCGTTCAATAGCGTCGTCATTATCATTATAGTTGTGGTGTGGGCGGTGCTAAATGTAGAACAATTTCTAAATGTATCTTTATCATTATTGTTATAGTTATGGTGTTAACTGTTAAGGGGCCTTAAGAGTCATTTATTTGACAAGGTTTCAATATTGTAATATTTGCAATTAACATGTGTTCTACCAAGTAATGTTATAATATTTTTAAGAGTAATTTTCATTAGTGAAAAAGTGTTTGAAGCTGTTTTAAATCAACTAACCCCTGACCTCTCAATAAAACCTTTACGTTATTAACTGCATATCCAATCATCTGTTTATTAGAAAATATGAGCCAGCAGAGTCACAATACATTTTTATGTTTATGTATTGCGCGTTATGGTAACTTTCCATTTTGATAAAAGGAAAATCAAAACTTTGTGGCCTTTTCACCTGTAGCACCTCCCCTTCACGCACACGTCACGAGCCTCTGAGCACTGAGGGCGCGCGCACTCTGACGCGCCGGAGCCGGAGAGACGCGCTTACGAGACTGCGCCCATCACCACCACCACCACCACCACACCGAGACCCCGCAGCCCGAACAATGGCAGCATCCAGCGGCTGATGCACAGATGGAGACACGCTGGAGCTGCCGAGTGGTCTTGTAAGACGCTGTCCTCACAGATGGAGCGATAGAGGAGAGAGAATCCGCGGGCTGTTCTCCATCACTGACGGGAGGCGCGTCCACCTGCGCTCGCACTGGAGGCCCGGGATGCGCGAAAACATGCACAAGTGCCTCTGATTAAAGGAAATTATTTCAACATTGTGGTCAAAAGAACTCGGCGTTAAGAAATACACACATTCTGGCAGCGTGAAGAATGGGTAAGTGCTGTTCTGCATGAATACGGACGAAAACGCACCACTTTGCCAATATGCACGCACGCATTGCATGACTGTTCTTATACAGTGCATATTGATATTATGAGATGTGATGAGGAGGAGGTGTTCGTAATGTGCGTATTAATGTTACTTTTGGCTTCATGAAATCCTGCTCACTTCTGACACTTGACTCAAAACCAAGCATTTTTTTTTTTTTTTTTTGGGCATGTGTCGTAAAACCCAGTGCGCTGCCATAGACAGCATGTTTGGGCACCATAGACTCAACCTACTCTGACAGCATTTCGGAACATCATGATCTCTAGAGCTGCAGGCATAGATTTTTTTTTTTTTTTTGAAGGGACACACTTAATATGGTGCCGAAAAAAAAAAAGTGAGACGACCAATCGTTTTTGGACATTACGATTTCCTATATAGGGCATTTTTTTGGGAGTCTTAGTTGCCTAACTAGAAAGCATTTTTGGTCATCATAAGTGGACTGCATACTTAGATATCATATTTTCCCATCATAGGCACAGTTTTAAATATGCTCAATGATGCTATGGTAGTGTTGGATCATTCTTGCCTAATACTCTTATTGTCTTGTGCCAAAAAGTGTAGATCAAACTAACAAATATGAGGTAATTTTCAATAGAAAACTGAGTCCTAAAATACATTATGCTTGTGTCGAGATGCATAATAGTTACTTAACTTATTGTCATTATTCAGTATAGTATAGAAATGCAGTGTTTGTCTCATCAACCTCTAGTTCAATGCCTGACAATTAATGACTGACCTAGACAGCATTTCTGGACATTATGGTCTGAAAACCTATGAGCATCATCAGTGACCGTGTCCAGGTTCAGTGTGCAGACTGAAGCATGTGTCAAAGACGCTTGAGGCATCTGAAGAATGATGCGACGACTGTTTGTTTGTAGTCATCTAAAAGAAGTGCATCTCTTCTGATTGAATCCGTTGGCAGTTTTGAGCACTATGTCGGCTCAATCTGTGCCGCTCACTCACTGAGTCACAAGTCTATCAATGGGCTAGTGTGTTTCTCCCCTGCGTTCAGTCATACCGTCTGCTGGTTTTCTTGCCTCAACAATGCCCTCTGAGATGATGGTTAGAAGGAGGAATGTTTTTGAGGTGACCAGATGGCATTGAGGCAGTCAGATTCACATATTGCGAGAGAAATATAATAGAAGTGAAATTGTGTTGAACAACCTCTTCCACCCCCACATTGTATTTGTTCTCAATCATTTTTCATTTAATGACATTTTTTTACCCTTTATTTTGCAGCATTCCTTTAATTCCACTCATTATTTCCACCTTTCTTGTTGTTTTTCACGCATCTCTTTATAAAAGCGCTCGCTCGCATTGATTTTCCCTGGACTGCAAGCGTCGTCGCTGCCGTTGTGAGTGTATTGTTTTGGTTGGTTTAATTGAAAGGCCTTGGCCTAAAGGATTTCTGAAAGCTTCTTTACCGCTAAGCTTCTGCAGTGGGGAAAATCCCTTATTAGCCACATTACAACAACAGTTTTGCTGAGTGATTATGAGGTGAGTAGAGAACATAGGCTACCTTGATGATTCACGGGAAACTTGAGTACGTTTCAATTAGTGAGACCAAGTTACGGCCCAGGCAGATTAATCGCTGTTCTTCAGTCGTTGTGAGATTATCAGCATTAGCGGCTATTAATGCCTGATTAACTGCTCATTGCACCGAAATGTTGTCAGTTCTAATAGGGTCGTCTAATCAACGTGATTTCTGTTTTTAAATATTTCGAATGGACTTTGGCATAAATATTGTGCAAAATTCTGTTCATTTTAATTCAATATTTTTTTTGTTTATCTTATTTGCTATCTTTTATCTGTTTTCAGCTATATATAATTCAAAATCATGAACACGGCAAAATAATTGAATACAAATCAATTACTGAAGCGCGCACAGTTGACCGTTCGCAAAGACCCGCCCCCCTTAGTTACTGTCGCTATGCCCGACAAGCTACGCCGCTCTCACGCCACACCATGTTCTCATGAGTGAAAAATACATCGCAGAGCAGAGAGGACACTGACAACACGCTGACAGACAGGACAGACCAGCTTACTTTCCGGTTACTTTTGATATTAATCATATTAAACAAAGTCTCATCTTTCAAATTTGGTCATTTTTTTAAATAAATGTAAACAATAAATACCGTTTTGTGGCTCTTTAATGTGCCTGACAGATCGCTGTAGAGCATCAACACTCCCATGTTAATCTAATAACTCTCCTGACTGCTTTGTCCGACAAAATGGCGGATGGCGAAGTATGATTCAGATCACCTGTCAATCAAGCTCCCTGCGAAGGGTCAATTGCGTCATTAATGGAATTTGCATCACGTAGATAGATGATCTTAGAAGTCGAGGGCATTTCCAGTGGCGTACTTTTAATTTTAAATTTAACCCGATTTCACTTCCTGTTTGCGATCAGATAAACTCTGGGAAAGTGTTCAGTCCATTGATCCAGTGATGTTGCACTGGACACTTACTAATCACTGTAAATTATTTTCATGGGTGTGCATACATTTATGAATGTAAAAACGGTGTGCATACATTAAAAATGGTCTGCATACATTTATGAATTATTTGGATTCCTAACTTCATTTGTTTTTTTTGGTGTCCCTTTGGGAGTCTCCAAGTGTCCTTTCTTTTGTAAAGACACTAGTGGTGTAACGGGACACACATCTGACGGGGAAGAAAACTAAACATAAAATAGCTTTTTTTTAATTAAACAGTGGTTTACTGAACAAATGTGTCTCTGTCTTTACATAAATTCAATTATAACTAAAACTTTCTTAAGGATAAAAAAGTATCTCTGCTAATGCTGTAAACTATATTAGTAGCTCTATTGCACATTAATATTAAAGGTGAACAACAGACTAAATTGTTAGCCTAGATTCAGTTGCTTGCTATTTACTTTTAGATATAATAATCAACACTAAAATAACAAATTGTATGCAAACATGTAAACTGCACATAAGTTTTTGCTTTAACTTCTAAATCGAATTATTTGTTTCTACTCCAATTCGTTGTTGAAATATAATCATTTACACAATGGCTGTCATTTCTATGACAGATTTATGTAAACCTACATTAAATAACCAAGACATCACTAACAGGTTACGTAAAATGTAATAACTACATAGGCTAATATAGAGTATATATTTAGTGAAAGAGTTGATTTCTCTGACTAACTTTCCTGAGGTCAATGGCGTAATGCTACGTGGGATATTGTTTACGAGCTGTTTTATTGTTTTTCCGCCGTTGAAACACTGATTGAGCGATTCCACGAGATATGATACGTTTTTCTGTTTAATTACGTGATAAAATGGACAGAATATGAAATATGACACTTTGTTTCTTATCGAAAGGAACAAAACACAGAGCTTACAGAAAAAAAATTTAATATGGTGCAAAAGTTCATTTATTTCAGTAATTCAACTTAAAAGGTGAAACTAATATATTATATAGACTCATTACATGCAAAGTGAGACCTCATTTCAAGCCTTTATTTGTTATAATTTTGATGATTATGGCTTACAGCTTATGAAAACCTTTCCAATATATGTGAGTATTGGTTAATGGCCGGTTAGCTTTCGTAATTCACCGGGAAACCCAAGTGTTCCCAAACACGTGTGCACTGTACCGGACGTCCTGTAGCGAAACGGTTGAGTCCGGATATACGTGTACCTTCACACCCCTAACACACACCTAAATTGACCTTATAAAAAGCTTGCAGAAAATACATTATTGTGAGAATCACCCTTCAATCTGATAGTTTACTGGATATAGCAAATGATGACAAAATAAACATGTTAAACAATATAAAGGGGGTATGCGTAATTTCACGATAAGTGTGCGATTAGTGGTTATTAAAAATTGTAATAGCCTTCAGTCCCGCTGCTCACTAGTTATTTGAATCATTCAAAAATAGGTCCTCCAATCCTTCGATGATTTGCATTGTCCGCTGATATCAGTGGCACTCGCCGCTACACGCTTCATGTTCAGCGACTGTGGCGTCGGTGTTCCAGTCATATTGCAGCATGTCTTCTCTGGGAGCGTGGATAAGCTCAGTGAGACGGCGCTGTAATTAAACAGAGGTGAGGTCCGTGGGAGATTGTTCCGCTTCCTGATTGCTTTTCATGGCCGGAGGGGGAGAGAGCTCAGGCTTTTCCTGAGGGACAGAGAGAGACGTCAGGCTTCCCGAGTCTCCGATCGGCTCACCTGAGGCTAAAGTTCAGGAGCCAGCCGCGGTTCAGCTCAGTCAAGGAAACCACACGGATATTTATAATAGTTTGGCCTGTTAAAATGTCTTGCTTTTGATTTAATTGACAATAAAGTGCATCATTCGGGCTCTGGAAGTTAAAAAAAAGAAAGATTTTTAACCATAACTTTTAAAAAAAATAAACAAAGTTCAGAGGTTGTTAATCAAGGCTAAATGCTAATGTTAAAGCCATCTGTTCACATTATTTCAACGTATTTTTTAGCGCTTTAAAATAGGGCTATAAACGATTAATCACGATTAATCACGATTAATCGAATCCAAAATAAATGTTTGTGTTTACATAATATATGTGTGTGTATAATTATTTTGTATATATAAATACACACACATGCATGTATATATTTGAGAAATATTTGCATTTATATACTGCATATATATTTTTTATTTGATTTATATTATATATAAATAGAACTATTTTATATATAAATAACACATTTTTCTTAAATATATACATGCATGTGTGTGTATTTATATATACAAAATAATTATATACAGTACACACACATATATTATGTAAACACAAACTTTTATTTTGGATTCGATTAATCGCGATTAATGGTTTACAGTCCTACTTTAAAATATATATTTTAAATAATTGTGGTTAAAAGTGAAATGCGTGGTGGAAACTACATTACCCATGATGCAAATCGTGCCAAAAGAGATTGACGCACTGCAAATGATGTAATAGAGCGGTGCAGGATGATGTCAGAACCCAGAAAACTATTATAATTTGCCGTTGGTTCCCTCGATATTTTCCTATGAGGTTTTATATATATTTTTCAGTTTATTAGTAAAATAAAGCCTGTGGTAAACATAACTTGGCGATACTCTGACGTTTTGTTCTACAACGTAAATTACACACACCCATAGCCGAAAACGTGAATTTTGAAGCAATTATATATATATATATATATAAAAGTATGTTAAAACTATAAGACAGCTTGGGGTGTGAGTGTATAGGTCAAAGTATCGTCAAGTTATGTTTATTAACTTGGCTTTATTTAACTCATTAAAAAAAACATTTTAAAACCCCCACAGGAAAATCTTGTCTTCAGGAAAGGAATTTGTCTTCAGGGGTTCATTATATATATATAATAACCTTAAAATATATTGTTTCTATATATATAATCAATTTCTTTAAATGAAGTTTAATATTTCACCGGGTTTTTAATGCGATTATGTCCTTTACAATGCTTCATGAGATTGCATTTCTTCTCCTCATTAAAGCTGTAAAGTTCACAGTCTTGTATCTTTTTCTTTTTGTCTTGATTTTCAAGTACTTTTTTTGCTTCAAATCGAAACCCAGTCGCTGGTTTGGTTGATTTGTGGCTTATAATGCTTTAACAAAAACTTTCATTAAAATCCCTTTGGGAAAAATGAATGGGGGGAAAAACACGGACCCAATGCCACTGGTCTTGGTCTGAATACCTAGTGAGCTGTCTAGACAGCATTTCTGGGCATTTTAGTATAAAACACCCTGTCAGCTGCCTACGTAGAGTGCATTTTGGGCACCACAGTCTGAAAAAACCTAGTAAGGTGCCTACCTAGACTGAATTGTGAGTTGCCAACATACACAGCGTTTTTTGGGCACCATATAAAGTCTAGTGAGCTGCCTACCTAGATGACATTACTATGCGTCATGGTTTAAAATCAAGTGAGCTGTCTATGTATATGCCACTTTTATGCATAATGGTCTCAAGACCTGCGAGCAGTCTATCTAAACCTCACCATTGGACATCACGGTCTCAAAACACATTATCTAAAGCACATATCGGGGTGCGTTTCGAGTCAGCTCAGCCATGTTAGCCAGTGGTATTTTCAGCCATGCTTGACTTGTGCAGTTCCCCATGTTGTTACAGTGTAAGCAAAGCCTGTATACTTTCTCCTTCTGGCACACAACACATTTTCTGCTCATTCTTGGCACATGTTAAAAGCGCACGTCTTTGTTTCCCTCACATTTAAAACCATATTAAAATGCCACGCACATGGAATACGCTCTCCCTGGTTTAACTATACTATACTGTACTGAACTGAACACACACATCTTTCTGCATGATATGATAATTTGGTGTGGAAGCACACATCTGAATGCGCAGAGCTGTTCGGCTGAAGTAGCTCTTGATGGAGCGGGGGTTTTTTCATTGTGAATGCTGTGGTGGTTTTACGCTGTATGTAAATTGCTGGGTTGTAGTGGCTGTGGTCAAGAGCTCTTTGATGAAATCATATTCCAGCCATGTGCGACGCAGACAGTTGTCAACAGTGGCGATTCACGCAGAGAGACTGCAGGTGCGACGCAGCGCTTGATTTCAGCGAAGCAGGAGGCGAAATCACAAACTGAATGATCGTCTCCGCACTAAATATTATTGGAATTGCATTTTTGTAAGAGATAAAAAACATTCGACCACTGAATAGTTCAGAGACTGAAAACGTCACAAACTGGTGTTCAGCTAGGAAGACTGGGTTTTTTGTTTTTGTTCTAACTGTTGTACATTTTACTAACACCACCAGAGCACATTCTTGATGTTATTCCACCTAAACAAAACTTAATCTAATATTAGCGTAAAAATTTAAGTTTAATGGCTAGTAGGAAGTATTTATGGCCAATGCATTTTCTCAATTCAAAACATAAGACAGTTAATTTTGGACTTGTACATTTTTACTGGTAGTATATTAATTTAATGGTCACCAAATAATAGTTATACATATTAAAAGAGTACCAAGAGTGTCAAAACACTTGATCAACATACAGTAGTCAAGCTGTGTTTTTCAATGTCCAATTCAGACTATATATATATCAAAATTTCCTCAAAACTGTCGGTTATGCATTGATGAGAATGACAGTAGATTTCGAAACTGACTAGGGCTGTAACAATATATCGTGTCACAATATATCGCAATACAAAAATGCAACAATATGTATTGTGGATAGTGACGATCTGTATTGTGAATAGTTTACCCAAAATTAATATTACTGTGAGAGAAAAAATTCAAGTTTTAGTGTCAGTACTACATTAAACTATTATATAATGTTATATAATGTTGAATATAATGTATAATAATGCAATGGGGGAATATTTGTGGGTCCTGATTATGTCAAATTTCTTATGTTACCAGTAAAAAGTGGCATACATTACTTTAAATATATCTAGTCAGTGACAAAGTGCAAGCATATTTGTATAAAATAATTCTGTATTTTCAGCTTCAAAATCATGATTATTTTAATCCTGGTGTCACCATTGTCCTGTGCATTGGATTACCAGCACCAAGTCCAAGCCTATTTACACCCACAATGTAATACCAAATTTAGCATTTTAGCTTTTTAATCAACAGTAAAAAAATGTGTTAAAGGAACACTCCGACTTTTTGGGACTTTAGCCTATTCAACTTATCCCCCAGAGTTAGATAAGTCCATACATACCTTTTTCATCTCCGTGCGTGCTATAAGTCTGTTTGACGCACCCACCGCTAGCCTAGCTTAGCACAAAGACTGGATGTAAATGGTTGCAGCTAGCATACTAATCCAAATAAGTGACAAAATAACGCAAACATTTTCCTATTTACATGTTGTGATTTGTATAGTCACAGAGTGTACAAAAAACAAAGTCACATGAGACACAGACATATTTTAACCGTATAAATACTGGGAACTATATCCCCTGAATATAGGGCGGAGTGATAACCGCAGCGCAACTGAGACGCGCTCTGAACGAACTCTCTGCTCCTCACCACGGCGCGTCTCAGGTGCTGCGGTTATCACTCCGCCCAAGTAGCAGTGCTTCGCCTTCAGAGAATATAGTTCCCAGTATTTATACGGTTAAAATATGTCTGTGTCTCATATGACTTTGTTTTTTGTACACTCTGTGACTATACAAATCACAACATGTAAATAGGAAAATGTTTGCGTTATTTTGTCACTTATTTGGATTAGTATGCTAGCTGCAACCATTTACATCCAGTCTTTGTGCTAAGCTAGGCTAGCGGTGGGTGCGTCAAACAGACTTATAGCACGCACGGAGATGAAAAAGGTATGTATGGATTTATCTAACTCTGGGGGATAAGTTGAATAGGCTAAAGTCCCAAAAAGTCAGAGTGTTCCTTTAACCTTTTATCATATGTCTTAGAGAATTGCAATAATATCGTATCGTGAGTTCAGTATCGTGATATGTATTGAATTGTGGTCAGCTGACACTTCTGTGTATCCAGCAAGCAAACTTGGTCATTGGCCTATGCCAGTTCAAAATGGCAGCCGATTAATTGGCTTTACTGATATATTTAAGATCAACACAGGCTCATTAGAAAAACATGCTTGCATCTACATTTTTTTTTTTTGGTGCAAAACTATTTTTCACTGTTATGATAAGGGTCAGATTAATGATTAATAAATACTTTTTTATCGCACAATTCCTTGCACAATACTATGCTATGGCCTCAAAAGACTACATTTTGCAGTTTTCATCACACAATTAGCTCCATACGTGTGGTTTTTCTACTATAGTAAACTTGCTCGGAAGTGGTCTGTGAAACACGGATCACACTAAAAGAGCTCAAAGCTATGCAGAAGCAAGTTAATGTTGCACGATTGCTTCAGCAAATGTACTGTTTTTATCTCTCGTTTGCTTTAGTTAACTCTATTGGTTAGATTTAGGGTCGAGTTAAGCGTTATTTCCCAGCGCAACAGAGCTTTAATCTTTTAGCGCCACTCACCAGACATTTCATTTCCGAACTGCAGCGGTACGTGCAACAAATAACATAATTCATGTAATGCATGCTATACGCCTTCATAGTACATTAAAATAGCTTTATAATGCATTATAGAGGCTTCACAGAAAGAGATCCTGCTTCATCCTGGGGGTTTTAATTGTGTGCTCGGCGGCGTTTTCATTCCCCAACCCCCCATCATCAGTGGACTGAGTGACACTAGAGTCTTTGTGTGTCTCGGCCTCTGAGGCTGCCGGCTCTGGTTTCAGGATCTTTAAACACCACCAAATGAGCGCCAAAAATGAGCACTGTAATAATCTTCCATGCTCGTCTCTTTCATCCAATTTTTAAAAGGTTGGTATGATGGTGATCAGGGCTGTTAACCCAAGGGTACGAAGTTCAAGCCCCTGTAGGCTCAATTTATAGAGGTACAATTTTGTATGTAATTAGATGTCAGGCAAAAGGAATAAACGGGAATTAGTGACCATTTTGGATTTATTTCATGGGTTAAATTTTCAATCCATTAGTGGAAGACCAAAAACAATCAAAAGAGATAAACATGGTTTATTTTAGTATATATAGTAAGAATATTGGGTCCCACTTTACATTACACTAACATTTAAATTAATAATTTGATACGATGCACTTATTGTCTAAATTTAAAAATATCTGCATGTAGTTACAGCCGTAATTAGGGGCCAAGCACTGAAGGTGCGGGCACCTATTGTATCTGTTCCCGTTCTTATTCTTCTTTTTCTTTTTCTTTTTCTTTTTCTTTTTCTTCTTCCGACTGGGCGTCTATGGCAGCCTATAGAACCGTTTGCGGGAAACTTATGAAAATTGGCACAGTGATAGAGGACAGCCTGAACTATCAACATAGCAAATTTGGAGTCTCCAAATCAATCCCTCTAGCGCCACCAACTGTCCAAAGTTGCACTCATGTTTATGCTAATAACTTTTGAACCACAAGGGCTAGAAACAAAATTCTTTTTTCCTCTGATTCCTGAGCTCATGACGATTCGACTACACCCTATGACGTCATTTTCCGTCATAATAGTTTTCCCGCCATTTTGAATTTTCCGAAAAACCTACTTTTTCGAACTCCTCCTAGGCCGTTGCTCCGAATTTCACGAAAAATGAACCAGATCATCTCCAGACCTGGACAACCAAAAGTTATGGAATTCAAGTTGATTCGAATTACCGTTCTCGAATACCGCGCAAATAAATTTTACGTAGCGCTTGCGAAAACAGACGTAAGGCCGTATCTCCACAACGCTTTATCGGATTCAGACCAAATTTGGTACATGTCATCACAAGCATGATCTGAGGCTACATGCTGCGTTTCGGCGCAGCGCCACCTACTGGTCTGGAGATATGAAGAATTTATGTTTTTGCTTATAACTTCTGAACGGTTTGTTCAAAAATCACAAAAGTGGTCTCGTTAGATTCAGGGCGTCGTGCTGAGTTGACTGATATTCAATTTTCCCATATCGGCCATTTTGGCTGTCGGCCATTTTTAATTATGTGCTAAAATGCTGTATTTTATGAACACATGAACGTATCGTTACGAAACTCAGTATGGGTCATCAGTACAACGCCCTAAAGGTACTCAAAAGATTATGAGACAGCGCCACCTTTTGGTCAAAAGTTATAATGAAATTTCCAAAAATGCTAATAACTTTTGAATAAATTTGCCTATTGTAATGACACTGATCTCAATAGATTCCTTGGGTTATGTTGAAAACATAGATACCAATTTTGCTATAGTCAGCCAAACTTCCTGTCCGCCATCTTTATTTTCTTTTAAAACCTACTTTTTCGAACTCCTCCTAGACCGAACGTCCGATTTTCACCAAAATTGGATCGTGTCATCTCCAGACCGTGCCGAGTAAAAGTTATGGATTTCGTGTCGATAGACGAAACCGTTTTGGCAAAGTTGAGGCATGATGCCAAAATGACTATTCAGGCTTTATATATGCAATGCCTTGACAGATTGACACCAAACTTTGTATGTGTCATTGTCACTTCACTCTGACCACATCACATCAGTTTCGTAGCTGCGTCACCTATTGGTCGAAAGTGATAATCATATTTTTAGTTATTGTATGTGATTTTTCAACCATTTTGCCAAAATTCATCTTTAAATGTCTTCAATTGATCCTTGCTGCAGTTTGTCTCACACTTTCAGCCATGTAGGCATATCTCATCGTCTGCTTTTGCGCTTGGCCCCGTAATGGCTGCTTGCAGCTATATTTAATTTCTGTAATTACATCTATAATTACACTGTTGACCCTTCCCTTACACCTTAACCCTCCCTTAACCCTCCCTTAACCTACCTAAACCTGTCCCAACCTTACCCATATCCCCCTCAATAGCAGCACAAGTGTCTTACAATACAACACCTACACAAGTGCATTGCACCTAAAAATAGTTTTGATGTAAGTACATAGTAGTTGAAGACACCTAAAATAATAAAGTGAGACCAAATATTGTATATTCTTGGTATAATTTAATGATAGTATAATGCATTGTAATGTGGAGCAGTAGGAAATTATTTTAGGGGAGGTTTAAACAACACTTTTCAACTAAAAACGTAAAACTTTTTATGCGTTTTGGCCGTTCGTTTACACATCAACGGCGGTTTGGGTGCCTGAAAACGCAAATCTCTGAAAACGGGTTTCATAATGCAAGTTTTTGAAAACGGTCTCCATGTGAACAATAAAAACGCAAATCTCTGAAGACGATGACGTCATGTACATGTGTATTACTTATTCAGTCTATAGTGTTTCGTCGCCATGGCCTGGCAGCGGAATACAGCGTTTTCAGGCGTTTTCGCGGATCCGTGTGAATGGGGATCCTTTTGACAATGGTGTCGTCTGGATGCGGAAAACTCAAAGGAAAAACTTCTCTGTTTTGAGCATATCGTTGTCTTGTAAACGCACCCTTAGTCTGCTGCATGTGGTATGGCTGTCAGATGATAAGCGTTAAACTGGTTTATTCTCAGAGAGGTTGGCAGGATCATGTTTTGAAGTCCTTTGACTTACTCTGTGCCGCAAATGATTTCAGTTTTTCAGAACAGAGGACTTTGAAGGATGTTTGGATTTCTATGAGGTTGAAGCCAATACCATTTTAAACACTTTGTTTTAACGCATGCTTTGTCCACATGTTTATCACAGCTGCCAATGCAAAATGCAGTGAGAACATTTCTTACTTTGCTTATCCATTGTATTGCATTATTTTGCCCATTTTCCTCGCATACTATATCCAGTATATAACAGCACTGGTTATTGGGTCACTTGCAGCGTCGTATATTCCAATACCAATTTATTTATAAAGCACATGATAATACAACAATGTTGACCATAGTGCTGCACAAACAATAAAACATAAAATATATCAAACACATAACTATAAATAAAGAATATGCTAAATTGCAACCTAGGCTATTTTTGTTAATCTACTCGAGTCAAACTTTCGTGTAAAATGGGAGAATCGTGAATGGGAGTGCATGGGGCGCTACAATGATAGCATCAAAATACTTTTAAAACACTAATGCGGCTCGATACAACATGAAACTGTGCTGGAAGTATCACCAGCGGCTCTACACATGAACTCCAGCATTGACTACATTGTGTACACAGAGTTTACTAAAAAGAAAGGTTTTGTACGACTCACTTTATCAGTTAGTGTTTCCGGTGGCTGGAATTTTGTCAGTCAAAAGTAGTCGATATCCGAATGCAATGTAATGAACTGACTCCATATGAGGAAATGTCATGAACTTGTAATTCCAATGAAAAGCATGATAACTCAGACACTTGGCTCATGGCAATTTATATGGAAACAAGCTTTAGGAGCTTTCCATCTTTACTCTCCTCATGTTACGTTGCATTCGGAGATCGGCTACTTTTGACTGACACAATTCCAGCCACCGGAAACACTAACTGATAAATTGAGTCGTACAAAACCTTTCTTTTAAGTAAACTTTGTGTACACAAACAATGTAGTCAATGCTGGAGTTCATGTGTAGAGCAGCTGGTGACACTTCCAGCACAGTTTCATGTTGTGTCGAGCCGCATTAGTAGCGATTTTGATGCTATCATTGTAGTGCCCCATGCACTCCCATTCAAAAGACATTTTGACCGAAAACGAAAATACGGTCAATCTTAAAAGTGGCGTTTCCATTTTAATTATGCTTTTACACGAAAGTTTGACTCGGTTAGATTAACAAAAATAGCCTAGGTTCAATTTTGGTGAGAGTTATCCTTTAAGTCTTAAATACACCTAAAAAATCTTCAGACTCTTAAAAACCAATACCTGTGACAACAGTACCTCGACACGCATGTAGGATCAAAACCTAACGTGTAAAAACATTTTTTAAATGCCTTTTGAACTCACTAAGGGTTGATGATAATCTAATATACTGTGGTTAACTCCTCCATAACCTTGAGTCGGCAGCTGCAAAGGCTCGATCCCCTCTTGTTTTCACAAATTATATTTGAAATGAGCCAGTCCACATCTCTCAGTGACACACAGCTAAAAAAAAATTATGACGCGTTGTGATTTGTTTCCTTATATTTGGTGGTTTGAATATGAAAAAAAGGCATTCATTTCGGACTCTGATTGCACAGCGCCATCGCTCCTAGACCCACTGTGAACCTTTTCTGTGAACAGCGTCTCTTCTCTCAGTGTAGGCAGCGAGCCTTTCACCTGTTTGTAGACTCATTCTTGGCCGGGAAGCTTGAGCCAGCTGGCAGACAGGGCTGTCATCAGCATGCGGTGTCACACTGGGACCTGTCAAGGGTTCGCCTCTCCACCTCACTGGCACAACCTCACTGGACTCAAGACATCTCAAACACACCACCGGATCCAAACAGGAGAGGAAGACGAGGAAAACTCCTTTTTATTCATTATTAATCCACGTATCTGCTCCAACGCCTTCAGCACCGCCAATTAATTTTCTATTAAGGTCCAAATTTGCTTAATTTCTTCATTTGTAGAGCATTGATGAATCTGTAGGAAGTCAAATCACTAAGATGTGGCGTATTTAATCATAATTGTATTAATAACACCACTCTAAATTCGTGTTCCTTGTAGTTAGTCTGACTCACATATTAACCCGAGGTCATTGCACGCTTTAGTCACCGACTGATTCAGTTGTGCGATGACAATGACAATGACTCTGTATGAAACCCGAGTGAGCTGCCGTCCTAGACGCATTGCTCCCAAATGTGAAGGATGTTTCATGATGCTCTGCAATGAATCTCATTTTGGCCAGTATCTAAGGCAGTACTGCATGTGTTCTTCTGCATGAGAAAGACAACCCCAAATTGGTGATTAAAACTATATGTTAAATTTAATCCTGAAAACTCACTATTTTAACTAGTATTTCATTTTTTTTGCACTATTTATTTATTGTACTTATAAGAGTATTACCAAAGACTATAGAATTACACAAGACGAGTGTATTGTTTTGAATGTGGAAAAGTGCAATATGGCGGAATAAGCCCCGCCTTCTAAATAAGAGCCAATCACTGATTGGTAAAGTCATCGCGTCACTGCAGCTGCCGTTATAAGCTCCGGTTCCCATAGAAACAGTCAGACGCGCTTCCACTGCGCATTAGCATGAAAAACGTGTAAAAAATTACATTTTAATTTTAATTAAATTAGACAGTTGTTGTCAGATTTCATTGGTGATTTCAAATATGAAATTTAAGTGTAAGCTTGGCGAACAGTTTTGGAGAATTATTCCCTATTTTAAAAAACAGGAGCTGCACTCGCATGCATGCTTCAAAGATGGCCGCCGAGTGAAATGACTTGCCTTAAAGGGACTTTATTCAATTTTTAGCTCATCAACATGCTATTGGTAAACTCTATTGATCACTGTATGGATGAGAAGCAGTGGCCGGTATGTCTAGCATGTAAACAGCGTTGCGTATGGGTGCTTTCTTGATTTAAATGGGAACACTTCAGTTTTGATGCATTGTGCCACTCACGTCCAGTCTAGATTCGGTGTAATTGCAGGTAGTTTATAGTTGCTGAGCAACTTGCTGCATTAATATATAACTCATCTAATGTTTGTACATCAGCTATCATCAATATCCATTTCATAATGTTAGTTTTGTGTCTTGTTTTAACTCGATTGTTCATAATGTGTGAAGTTGTTTTTGGCTTGTTTACATCATGCTTCAAGTAAGAAAATAAGAAATATAAGATAAAGTACCTTTCACTTGTAATGTATTTAATGCACTGGGCTATCTCATAATATGCATTACTGCAATGCTGTGTAAACTTAAAACATTTTTGGGTGTGAATTTTCGGATAATGTAATCAATTAGCAGACGCTTTTATCCAAAGAGGAGAGGATTAGAAGCAATCAAACCAACATTAGGGAAACACTATGCACTTGCACATTGTGACTAGTCCCAGTTAGTCTAAATATATTTTATTTATTTGTAAATATGCATTATGAGGTTTCATTTCAGTGCGCATGCTGCCTTATAAGCTTCCTGAAGCAGTGCACTAGCCTTTAAAACATATAGCTAATGTATTTGCAGGGGCAGTGGATGTTTAGGGAAGAGTTAATGTGGCTACACCGTGATGAACAGACCGTGCACATGCACCTGTTTTTCACAACAAGCAGGCGTGTTAAACCAGCCGCCCCTGGGGCTCTGACTCAAGAATAGGGCTTATGGGAAAAGCCAAAGCTGAACAATACTCAGGCCTAGTGCACAAACTCACTCCTGCTCTTATTTGTCAGTTCAATACTTTAATGAAGATGCACTGAGCCGTCACATCATTTAAACAAAATTAAATATGAGTTATTGTAAACAAAGATGTAGTCACTGCTGCCAGTTGAAGGATCAGGCTTGTGCAATAATCTTGGATGAACCCCTCTCCTACTGAGGGGTTAAAATACTAAAATACTTACTGTAGATTGTTCATCTTACTAGGGGTGTGCATTGGCACTGCCCTCACAATTCGATTCGATTACGATTCACCAGGTAACGATTTGATTCAATTAGATTCTACGATGCATTGCGATGCATCAAAACTTTACTGCACACAACATGGCAAATTTTTCATCAGTCATGAGGCAATACAAACAGTCAGATATTGAACAACAGATTTTATTGGCTGCTATGTGTGTATTATCACTCTCCTGTATCTTTGACATGCATGACGTGCTTGATTTTAGTGTGGCAGGTTTTACACACCGCGTAAGTCTTGTCTAGTTTCCCATTAACTTCGTAGAATCCGAAATGTTCCCAAATGTTCCGCTTTCCAAGCTTTGGGTGCGTTTTTAATTAACCGTCTATCGCGGTCATCTCCCTCCGCCTCAGCCATCTTGATTGTTGTTGTTGTTATGCCCCCGGAAGTGATTGAAACTTCACAACTTTATTGTCTAACTCAAGGCCAGAAAATAAACAGTGACAAAATCGATTATGACACTTTGCCGCATCGATGCTGAATCGTGCATGCCCCGCATTGCGATGCATTGCCGAATCGGTTATTGTTGACACCACTACATCTTACCTTAGATCAGGGATTGTTTTGTCAGCCAAACACATTCGACAAAATATTTTACACTGCAAGTTACAATTCTAATATGTGACCCTGGATCACAAAACCAGTCACGAGTCGCATGGGTATATCTGTGGCAATAGCCAACAATACATTGTATGGGTCAAAATGATCCATTTACCTTTTATGCCAAAAATCATTAGGATAATAAGTAAAGATCATGTTCCATGAAGATATTTTGTACATTTCCTACCGTAGATATATAAAACATGTATTTTTGTGAGTGAATGCAGCACAATCGTGAACATAAATGCACAACTTTAAAGGAGATTTTCTCAATGTTTCCATTTTTTTGCTCCTCAGATTCCAGATTTTCAAATAGTTGTATCTCGACCAAATATATGTCCTGACAAACCATACATCAATGGAAAGCTTATTTATTCAGCTTTTTATTCAGGTCAAATAAATGACCCATGTGACTGGTTTTGTCATCCAGGGTCAAGTATGTCTAATACACAAGCCTCTTTTGGGCAAACCCTGCTTTAGATGTTTAAACAATATTCATCCTCTCTCCCCAACTGCCATTGGTCAGGACAAAGAGAAGTCCCATCCTCAACTCGCACCATTCATCGGTGCTGTTATGCCCAACTCTTGGTATTGGCGCCGCAAACCTGAATCATTACCTAAACTAGTGGTTATGCACATGCACTATCCGACTGAGCCAGGGTTGCGTTTCCCAAAAGCATCGTAAGCTTAAGTTGATCGTAGAACAATTTCCACCAATGGTCTCTACCATCAACTCAGGCTTAGAATGCTTTTGGCAAACGCAGCCCTGGTATCTCCCAAGGTTTTTTTCTCTCTCTATTCTGTCACCTGATGGCTTTTGGCTTGCTTAGTTGGGGACACTTAATATTCAACAATATTATTGATCTGCTTGAACTGAACTGAGCTGGACGATGACAGAGCGGCTGTATATATAAATGAACTAAATTAACAACTTTTTTACAACAAAAATGAGCCATCACTGAACTTACTTAAGCTGGACTGTGACGCTATTTTCTTGTAGAAACAAACTTTGTTGCATTATTTTCCTGTTATCTCTGTAAAGCTGCTTTGAAACAATCTGTATTGTAAAAAGCACTATATAAATAAAGGTGACTTGACTTTATTTCATGAGAAGACGTGAATTTGTCTAGTAAAATCAATCCATCTTGATCCAGGGAATTGCTTTTCAAGGTTTGTAATGTAATGTAATTTACGCTGTAATGATTATGTTTTCAGAACTTCAAAACCCCCAAACAAGAAATGTTCACATATTCTGTTTCTCCCTTCTCTGTCGCAAGGCTCCACGTAACACATTTTTTTTTCCAGCTAATGTCTATTTTAGCGGAGTATTTAATACTGCCGGAGTGTTAATTGCAATCTTCATAGAGCCGCGTTCCCACTGCCATTTCCGCTGCGACGAGCTCCACTTTTCTCCGGAGACTGTGGCTTCCCCCATCACATTTAAAATCAATTACATCTCATTCTGTCCGGCATTTCTCACTTCCTCACTTTCCCCGGCCTCTCCTCACTTCAGGTTCTCCTTCTACGGAACATTTTTAAAGCCCTTCTAGGGGCAATTTGCGATAAATAATTAACCCTCCAGAGACTCGAATATCCATACGTGCCTTCCTTGTGCTATTGACTCTCGTTTAATGCTTCTGTAGAGATTCATATTGCTGCATCTTTCCCCTCTTGGACGTAATGAACAAGTCTCACCCATATGTCTCGTTCTTGCACGGAAAAGCTGCGGATCAACATGTTTGCGACACAGCGGATACAAAAGCCATTAGGTGTGTGAAGACACGTCGTACCGGTTGTGCACACGCTTCCGTGCACACGGTGCGAAGCGTGTTTGCCGAGCAGAATTAACATATATGTTCTTGACGGCTCCTGCCTATTTTAGGACACGCCAGGTAGGCGGATAACTTGAACTGCGGAGGATCTCTGTGCAGCGAAGACTGCGTCTAATTAGTTTGTCTAATTATGTCTTTGTGCTGGAAATTTCTCGAATTAGTGGTATCGTGCAGAATGTGAGGATGTTCATTAGGGTTGTCAGGAGAAATGAGGACGGCTGCTGTGGTCACTTCACAGTAGGACATCAGTTCAAGATTAACCTGTTCAAATTCCTCATTACCTGTGCTAAACGAGCTGTTTACATGCGTATGCAATGACCACGCATGCCACGTACCACGGGGTAACAATATATATATATCGCAATACACAAATGCAACAATATGAATCATGGATAGTGATCTGTATTGTGTATAGTTAATAAAAAATAAAAATTCTGTGTGAGAAAGAGTTTTAGTGTCAGTACTTCATTAAACTGCTATATATAATGTTGAATATAATGTATAATAATGCAATGGGGGAATATTTGTGTGTCCTGATAATGGCAAATGTCTGATGTTACCAGTAAAAAGTGGCCGACATTATTTTAAATGCATCTAGTCAGTGACAGATTCAAGCATTCGTCTAAAATATTCAGTATTTTCATCTTCAGAATCATGAATATTGTTATTCTGGTGTCTCTATTGTCCTGTGCTTTGGGTTTCCAGCACCAAGTCCAGGTCTACATTTACACACACAATGTAAAAAATCAAATTGACCATTTTAATCAACAGTAAAAATTTTTTTAAACTTTTATCATATGTCTTGGAGAATCCCAATAATATCGTATCGTGAGTCCAGTATCGTGATATTGATTCGTGACATGAGGGAATCGCTTCACCACGTACAGTAGATGTCCTCTAAATGTGTTACTAGTGGCTTTTTTAATGTTCCTGATCACCTGAGCAATTATTTGTTACAAAACATGCGTCGTATGGTTTTGCTGTTCATATCTAGGAGTCGTAATCGCAAGGGAATAGGGTTGGGAACAGATCACTGATTCTTGTTCAGATTCTTATTCAGAACTGATTGCAAAAATACTGCCTGGCAAATGACATATGCTTTTATTACTATATTTGGAAATACATTCTTCTGCTGATGTAAACAAACACTATTCTAAACACTATGAAACATGAGTCCGATCATGAACTCTCATGATTCGCCTCCTTTAGTGGATCATAAAAATGAATGAAACGAATGTTACCTTCCACATTTTTTTTATTTCGTATTTTTTTCATTTATAGGTAACACATAATAGTTCACCCAAAACTTCCATCATGTAGTCATTCTTATGTGATTCCAAACCTGTAAGCTTTCTTTTTTCTCCTCTCCACAGAGCAGGAAGATTTGAAAAATGACTATATTTTCTTCCAATGGAATGAAAGTGGATTGGGACTGAGACTTTCCATTTTTGTTTGAATGATCCCTTTAAAAACCAATTACTGACAGGTCTGCGAGAAGTAAACAAATGTACAGGATTCATTTTTGATTAGTCAGGTCTGTTCAGTTGAAATGTCATTATTACGCAGATGCTCACAAAAGCAATGATTGTTTTTTTCCTCTAAATATTTTTCCTACAAACAAACAAACAAACACATAAAAAAACAAAGAACCATTCATTGAATTGTTAACGTACCAGAATCTTCATGTGGAATCAAACAAGAATCACTATATACTAAAAGACAAGTCTTTTATTATTTTCCAAAAGAGGATTTTTTTTTTTGAGAGATGGATTACGTTGGTCAGGATTTGCCGTCGCTCCCTCAGCTGTTGTATTAGAAACACACACGCAGAACGTAATTCTTAGTGTCTATAGCCAGAGAATTGATCAATTCATTAATAAATATACAAAGGAATTTAAGAAACAAAAATAAAAATAAACTCGTAGAATTGTATTTTTTCCATTACATTTATTCCATTCCATTCCATACATTAATTTATTTCCACTTTAATTTATTATTAAATTTCTTTGTATATTTATTCATGCATTTATTTCTTATTTTGGCAGCTTTGGCATTCCGTACATAGCAGCTTTCATTGGCCAAGAACCGCCGAGAGGCCGTCTGACTGACATGTAAAGCAACCAATCACAGGGGCGTGAACATGTGACATAGATGTCCTTTCAATAACAGACCGCCATGTAAAACTCTTGGATGCATTTGAAAGAGTCTATGCCACAAACTTCACATACTTACAGAAAATCCAGCATTTAGAGTCAGGACTCGTTTCAGACCCTGTATACAAAAGGACCCGACATCACAATCAAGTTGGTCTTAGGATCCATGAACTCAAAAAAGCCTCCAAGCTGCTCGTCAAATAGCAACATCGTTTCAAAATAACTTCTTGGAAGCTGCAAAGACCTTCTTGTTGTTTTGTGTTTTAGTCTCTCTCTCTCTCTCTCTCTCTCTCTCTCTCTCTCTCTCTCTCTCTCTCTCTCTCTCTCTCTCTCTCTCTCTCTCTCTCACTGTAAAGGTAGCACTGATCTAGCTGTGTTTGCCCCCCCCCCCCCCCCCCCCTCTCTGTAAGCACACAGTAATTGGTATTCAGAGTGGCAGCTGGGAGCCACATAGACATTTTAGACCAAGCGCAAATTCAGTGAGTCAATACACTGGTTCATTAGAGCACTGAGTCACTGCAAGCTGCCTCATTTGTTTGTGTTTGTCCAATACTTGCTCTTAAGAAGCACCCGCTGCCCATTGACATGAGAGACCTGACAAAAGGATAGCTCTGTTTCTCAGTCATGTCGTTCTTGCGGTCAGTTGAATAATATCACACCGACACTGCACTCGGATGGAAGCGTCAATTTTTGTGTGTGTTTCGTTGCGTCTGTGAGCTGTTATTGCGCCATCCATGTGGTCCACACTTTAGGGATGTGCACTCGTCGCTATTAGGACTTCAAATGCATCCTAAAACTAGTGCTCTGAATAGGCTGTCATATCTAGAGGGGTCCTGTTGCTAGATTGGCTTAGAGGAAGTGGGACTTTATGTTTGTCTCCGAGTGGCTTGTTTGTTCCAGTCGTACACATGGACCAGCGTGACCCTCATTACGGTTGCTTGGGAGAGCGTGTAAATGGGGTAGTTTTCAGCACAACTCCAAAGGGCAGCTGAGTAGAGGCGCCTAACCTTTCCAACTCATAGAAGACGTCAACCATACAAATAACTCATTAACCTTATCCACTTAATGGGATGCCCACACCCCCATGCACACACTGCGCTGGACTCTTTTAATTGGCCATCGCTAAGCCTAAAATGGCACGTCCCTTTACGAGCTGGCGAAGTCACGGGCCGCTGTGGGAGTGGGAATCGGCCCCCGTGGGGTCCTGAAGGGTGTTGTTTTGGGGGTTGTACGCTAGCATTGATTGGGTGAGCTCAATAAGAAGTGGCTTTTCATCACCTCATTCGGTAGTGGGATTGTCTTAGAGTAAACGCCCCTAAAGCCCCAGAGGACACGCATGCCTCCTTCTCCCGCACAAAGACCAAGCATCTACACCCACCAATCAATATTCCTGATTACTACAGGCCGAATAACTGGAGCCTGCCGTTTCCTTTTGAAGAACTGCCCAGAATCCTCTTTCCACCAAAGCACTTTCTTTTCTATAATGTTGTGGACGGACAATATAATTCCCCATCTTGATCTGCATTGTGTGTAGATATCGATTAACATTGACTGGTTAAGCTCGGAAATCTATGACTGGTGCTGGGCTTTTGATCATATGGGAATAAGGCCAGAAATATGCTCTACACTTTGTAAATATTGCACATACTCTATAAGTACTCACATAACTGCCATTTATTGGCTGTAGTATAATTCAAGTGAACGGCTTTAACCATGTTGACATGTTGACTTAACTGTAAATATTTATTATAAGGTGATGCAGTTACATGTTACTACATGTACTTACTATAGTAAGATAGCAGTATAGCAGTAAATTATGCATAATTACATAAGTAACTAACCCTAAACCAAACCCTAACTGTAACTCTATAGTACATGTAGTTAATTAATACTACTTGTGAGCATATTACTTGATATTTAAATGTGAATTTTAATATTGGGTAATCATTTTGTGATATTAAGATTAACAGTGTTATTAAATTATTAGTGTTTTTTTCTAAATTAACTTTTAAGTGAATGTTAGATGATGGCAAATGTCATCTAAATGTAAAAAATAGCGCAAACGACTGCACAATTAGAGATCGACGATATGTATAGTAATAATAAATAAATAACTTGTAGAATTGAGGCTCTGCTCCTACCTTTGTTTTTAGCTCACTAATTAATAACTGTTATTTTTGCAAATATAACCATAAGACCTAAAGACCACAGAAATATGAAATCTTTCTGTATTACTGCTCTGCCATCTTAAACCTTTCTTTCTTTCTTTCTTTCTTTCTTTCTTTCTTTCTTTCTTTCTTTCTTTCTTTCTTTCTTTCTTTCTTTCTTTCTTTCTTTCTTTCTTTCTTTCTTTCTTTCTTTCTTTCACTCACTCACTCACAAAGACCAAAAGCAGCCTTGGATACATGTATTATTTTTCCTCACTGTAAGAGGTAAATCGCAACTGTTATCCTTAAGTGCTATTTATACCTGATTTAACCCACAGAAATGAGTTTTGTTGTTAGAAACCCAGTTAATTTAGATGCTACCCTTTTTTTTCCCCAGTGTTGAAACAAAAACACCAGTTATCTGTGTAAAATACTCTCAGATTTAGACAGCGATCAGGCTTTCCGAAAAAGATGCAGTCAGTCATGATTTATTGTTCGTGCTTGAAAACCATGTGGGTTATTTGCCGTTTGAGTCAGGTTTCAAAAATAATCCCAGTAGGCGCGTAAAGGCATGTCAGCGACGGAGTGGTGACGCGAGTCGCTGGTGTTTGTATGGATTTCAACACTGTCGCAGATATCACACCCTATATACACCGCAGGCATGTGACGCAGCACAACTACAGCGCTCGTCGCCATTCGCCAGTGCACGCGTGTGCTGTAGACATGAACACGGCTGATCTGATGTCCTTCAAAGTCTCTGTTAGCTGTAGCACAGGACTGAACCCGGGACAAAAGCAGAAGTGCTTGTGAATTTAATTGAATGGTTGTAATTATCTGTGGAGCGTGATTTAGCAAAATATACAAAAGAAAAGAATTCGTCCATAATGGAGAGAGGGCCGCAGACAGCATTGCCCACAAGACACAAATTAAAGCAGAGATTGTACGTGATGGATGGCATTAGTTATGCAATTATGTGTCCTGAATTTTTATATTCGGCTGTTATATGCGTATAATGGGAGTCCTTTGGAGGGTAATTTAGGCTCTTGACCCAGAGTATGCACATTTAGCAAACATTTTGACACTTGGAAAACACAATTACAAGATCAGTCCCACGTGCAGGTTACATGTCAACGAAAAAATGGGAAAATTACATGAAAAAAAAAAGAGAAAGAAAAATGGTTAAACCTTTCTTGAAAAATCTTCAGTGCACACAAAGTCTGTTAAAATGCCCTTTTCTTTCTGAGGAATCAAAGTTAGACAAGCGTCTTCGATTGATGAACAACAAGAGAAGTAATCTCACAAACAACAGTGTTGTAATTCACCTTCTGTCTCATCTTTACATGAAGCATATCGTCGCTGCCGGGCGGAAACCTCCAATAACACTGTCAAACTTGATATTGTGGCTTTATATATGATCAGACACTTGCATGTGCCATTATATTATTAACATTTGACCAAAATCAACTATAATCGAGACCAGTGATTCATGCTTTGTTCGTCACGGTTGCTGATCGCATTATGTTTTCATCAACTTACTGGTTATAAAGTTTGCTGTAGCTATGTGGGCAAAATCTCATGTTATAATGAAGGCTATTTAAGACAGTACTGGCTATGACTCGACGACAAATGATAGAATAACGGCACTGATCCTATGGGTGACGTCAAGCGACTTTGACGCGCCCGCAAAGCATTCCAGGTAGGCGGCGCTTCATTTGAAAAAATGGCGCGCGTCAAAAAGCTGGCCGATGCCCATCTTTATGCAAATGAGTTCCGTTGAACACGACACGGCTATCCAATAGAAGCAAGCACATGGAGACAGGGGGAAGTCTCTCGTGGGTCCTTTGTTCTAGACTGGCCGCTGGCTCAAAACCACGCCCATAGCGGTAAACTAGAGGAACGCCCATCAAAGTACAAATGTGGGGAGTGATCTGAGTCCAAGTGATCTGAGGGCACTTCCTTCTGTGTGACGTGTACGCAGACTGGTGCATAGATATATATACACTAGATTTCGCATTAAAGGCATTCATTCCAATGAACTGCCGTAGCCAAGGCGACATCTAGTGTATACATCTATGCACCAGTCTGCGTACACGTCACACAGAAGGAAGCGCCCGCGCCCTCAGATCACTTGGACGTGGCTGTGTTACAAGAGGTAAAAACGATATAAATACTGTTCGTTTTCTCACACAAACCGCTCGTTTCGTGTCTTAGGCCATCAATGTGTACTTACATTTGCGAGTCATTAAATCATGTTTAATTTGGACTTCTCTGCACATGCTCTTTGAGGTGGACCCCATAGACCTGCATTATATGACTGTCAGACAAGAACGGTTTGACCTAAAAATATCAAAATTGAAAATACTGTGGAAACAAAGACACCTACATCTTGGATGCCCTTGAGGTAAGCTAAAACATATCAAAAATTAATTTCAAAGTGAACTATCCCTTTAATTCACTCTAGAGGCGGGCGGAGTTATGAGGTTTGACTGACAGTTTGAGGATCCAATGAAGTTACAAGGTTTAGTCACAAGATTTTTTAAATATGTTTCATAGGTTAAAGGAACCATATGTAAGAAATGTATTTTATTTGATCATAAAATGGCCCTGATATGTCAGTAGACATTAATAAATCATGTTCATTTCAAATACTTATATCACTGCCAACAGTAGTCCGGCCAGGATATTGTCATTTAAAAGTGAAGTTGCAGCCCTCAACTGATGTTGATGTTGTCATGTTGTGTTTTGGCCTGATGCGCCACCCTCCACCTATCTACCAATCACGAAGTCAGCAGTGTTTCGGCATCCGGGTTGCCAGCTCTGCTCTAGTCTTGCCATTGGAAGCTCCTTGTAGCAGCCGACGTTCCTGCTGGATCCTGCAGCCTATCTGGCAACCTCGAGTCAGGGGGAGGGGGAGGGGATACACCGCTCTACAGTCATTTGAAAGTGATTGCAGTACCAATTTTGGACACAATCTTACATACGGTTCCTTTAAATATTTGCAGAACCCAAAGACGCGTAAAGGGTGACCGATAGTAGTGATTTATGAAAAAACTCGAGGTATCGCACACACCGGACGAGAAGCGCCGCGTCGCGTCTATGACAACTCGAGGTATCGCACACCGGACGTGCCCACTTTCTCAGTTTATGACCTGCAATATTATGTTTAAGGACATTATGGAATTAAGATCATCTCAGAGAGCGTCCGTTAACTGAATGTATCCTGAATATCCGATAACATCAGCAATTTTCATTCAACCAGCTGATTTCTGTAAATGAACGTAGGCCTATATTGCAGCACAGTGTGAAGTCACGAGACAAATAAATGTATATAAAATGTATTAATTTAAAATAAATGTAATATAAAACTATGTAAATGGCGCTCTGTGGCACGGCAGGATTAATTTTGAACAAGGTCCTGAGCCGTCATCTTCTGTGAAGAAGGGGTTACAAAGGAGAAACTATCGCAGGTTATTTTGCTTAAGTTTCCAATTGACTGAAGATATAAGTTATTGTTACATGGTGTTCTTAATAATTGTTTAAAATTTGACATTTGGTCTAAATTAAAATTTGGTCTAAAAATGGCATAGCAACCTGTGCTTTAAAAAAAAAAAAAGTAAAAACCGAGAATCGAATCGAACTGTGACCTTAGAATCGAAAATGTAATCGAATCGAGGATTTGGAGAATCATGACACCCCTAATGAAGATGCAAGCTTGCCTTTATAATGAACTTCAGTTGTATATGAGCTCGTTTCAGAAGCTCAGTTGTTGTGGATTTCCAGTCATGATGGTTCTGGTTGTTGGTCTCAGGAAAAACACAAGTGTGAAATGATATTTGTACATTTGACCTCGTTTTCAGTATAAGAACACTGGTCATTTTACATCAAATTAATTTATGATATTTAGAGATAATTTTGATGAATTTGTTAGTTGAATAATTTGCTGTCGCAGTCACTTGTCATTATCACACACGAATAGAAGTATGTACTTATAAGTCAGTGTAGTCAAGTGGAACGGCTGACTTGTAGTTTATAATTTATGGATTGTATATCCTTAATTACACGTTGTGGTCTGTGTGGAGTGAGTGTGTGATGTGATGAGGATGAAGATGAGGAAGAGGAGGAGAGGCCATTGATCCCTCTCACTGGAGATCACAGCAAGAGCTCTGACACGAGACACACACAGGTCTTGCCTCACACACACGTTTCTCTCCGCTTCTCACTGCTTCACGAACGACAGTGAACTCGAGACAGAGCTCAGAATAGCTGCGTACATAAATCTCCATTTAGATTTGAACTGGATGATACCCGTTCTTATAGGTAAAGTTCCCCCAAACATGACTATCCTGTCATCATTTCTTCACCCGTATGTTGTTCCAAACAAATATGAGATTCTGGTTAAGAGTCTTTAAATACTATGTACTAATTAGCCGTTTGAGACAAAGCACTTATTATACAACCAGGTGATGGGCAGGTGATGCAGAGCCCCATCAAAATATTCATCAGAAACATCGGCTGCGTCTGAAATCACATACTTCCCTACTATATAGTGGGCGAAAAACAGTACGTGACAAAAGTAGTGTCTGAATTCACAGTACTCGTAAAAGAGTTGCCAAAAAACTGATCTACTTCCGGGGAGTAAGTATGCAATGGACACACACTCATACTATATAAAACATACTATTTAGCGGTCATGAAGTAATTACCTTCACCAATATGAAAATTTTGACCGATACGATAACCGATAATTCTTTATATTTGAGAGCCGATAACTGATAAATTGGCTGATAAATTTAAGTCCAAATATGTTTATAATTTTTGAGAGCCTGATTACAAAAACAAAAGTCTCACCATTAAAAGCCATGACCCAAACACAATTATAATGTTCTCATCATAATTTTATGTAGCCTATATGACTGACTTGCGCTGCACATGTTGCACTTTACTTTAAAAAAAAAGATTCCAATCATATTTCAACAATTAAAAACCATCATGGCGAATAGTACGCATCTAAAGTGTCTCAGCTGAAGGAAATAATCCATAATTTATCAGCTTTAATATATCGGCCACATCTTCTTACCAGGCTGATAACGATAACAATATAAATAAACATATATTAGCCGATACCGATATGGTGGCCGATATATCGCGCATCCCTATCAAAATTTTGGATTTCGTACTCAGCCATAGACCTCTATATAAACTGAATCAATAAATGAACGTTTAAATGTGCTGATGTAAATAGCTTTTATATAGTACTGATGTTTTTGTTTTATGTTTGTTCTGAGAATAGACTTGACTTTGTTTTCCTCACAGGAATTCCTCCACAACTTGTAACATAATTTTTTTTAAGATAAATACTGCATAAAGTCAATCCTAAGCATTCTACGCATGCCTGTCAATCAACATTAGAGCGCCACCCTCAGGCTAAATAACGCAAGGATGTTAGACCTCTGCCCAAAGTGTGTCTCAGCTATTTGAATACTAAGCTTACAAAATGTTTATCATAAAGCGCTAAGACCCAGAATCTGCCCTACCGAAATTTACGGTCAGGAGCCGCTTCTGAATACAACTATACCACCAAACCTGTCCCTACGCTTACCAGTGTCCTACATCAATAGCAGCAAAAGTGTTTTGCATTACAACTTGAGCACAATAAGTACATTGTACCTAATAATATTATATGTAAGAAGTACATAGTAGTTAAAAGACACCTAATATTCGGTACTGTAAAGTGTAACCGCTTGTTATCTTTCCACCAAAAAAATCTGTTTGTGAATGTTCACGTTGCTCTTTTCCATGCAATGAAGGCATAAAGTGACAAAACAAGCATTATGAAAGCAGCCACAAGTCTTTTTTGACAACATGTAGGTGAGCAAATGATGACAGCTTATTCTTTTAAAGTCCCCCTGTGGTGAAAATCAAGCTTTTAATGTTGTTCATGTCTATGTGGTGTTGTTAATATGCTTTAAGACACACCATGTGTAAATTCATAAGTCGACGGCATTGCTGAGTATTTTCTGCTTAAAACTGCAGAGAACCAAAGACAGTCTCAAAAACACGGTTTGAAATCGCTGGTGTTTCTGACGTCACACACTACCTTGTAACCAATCAGATCAACGTGTGATCGTCAACCAATGGATCTCTGAGCTGAGTGAGTGGAGGCGGGGCTCATTTGCATATTCAAAGAACCGCATATTCTAAATGAGACAAGGGTGTAAAGTTACATTTAAGCTATTTTAAGGCAATTTTCAAGGAAATAACGCTTAAATATGTAATTTTGGGGATCAAATAGTTTTAAGGGATACAATTATTGATTACAGGGGGACTTAAATTGATAGTTGATCATTCTGATATTCCTGTGTGAGTGTTTTTGTAATAAGATTTAGAAGAACTTCTGCCCTTGTCATTGCTGGTGCAGGTAGCAGATCTTCAGTGTTGTGCAAGCTTTTGTTTGGCTGCGTTCATCTCTCTCACACACACACACACACACACACACACACACACACACACACACACACACACACACACACACACACACACACACACACACACACACACACACACACGTTTCAGCCCAGCTGCTTCAGAATCACCAGAATCACAATTAGCTCTGCTTTCCTCTCTCCTGGCGGCACCTGGAAATGTTCTGCCACATTGCCTTCTTGTGATTATCTATCTTTACAGATAGGCTATTTTATTTATTCCGTGTTGAGGCACAGTAGTGAACAGACAAGACTCTACAGTGTGCAGAATGTACCATACACAATGCAATAAATACAGGACATTAAAATCTCAATACATAAGCTCTGTTTGACATTAGCATCTTGCTAAGATAATGACATGATACTCTAATAAGCTTAATAAATACAGAGCACACACACATAGATATTGGCTAGAATAGCCCATTTGTAAATAGAGGTTTACAAATGGACTATAAACATTACATATTAATTATCACTACTTATCTATATACGATATATATTCACTACCGGTTAAACATTTGGAACCATTTATATTTTTTATGTTTATGAAAGGTAGCATTTATTTAACTAAAAATACTGTAAGAACAGTAATGCTGTGAAATATTATTACAACTTGAATGCATTTAAAGTGTAATTATTCCATTTTAAAATGTATGCAGAGCTGAATTTTCTGTAGCATTACTCTACTGAAGGCAAGTGGTTAAGGATCCAGGTGCAGCTTTATTACGAATAAACGTCAACCAATAAACAAAGACTTGGGCTGCCTTGTCTCCACAAGAAACATGAACAATGCAAACTCGCCAACAGTGGTACAGAAAACAAAGTTAGACAAAGGAACAATGAAACACGAGGGCTATTTATACACAAAGACGAATGATTAACAAGAAACACCTGAGCATGATCAAGACAATGAACCAATGACAAACAGAACTGATGAGCACATGACATGAGCAACCAATCAGCATGTAGCTGTGTTCGACTTAAAGTGCCGCTGCTCAGACTGATCAATGCTTATGTTTATACCGGCCGCGACGCGGCGCGTTTCAGAAGCTTCGCAGAAGAGGCTCTCCGCACCGCTTCACTAAATATAGTCGCCTAGTATATTTTTTTTACGGACGCGTGTCCAAGTCGCACCAGAAATACAAAATAAAAGTTTAAAAAACCCTGTCAATTTCAAAATAAACACCCTTTGCAGACTCCCAATTGTATTGCAGACCAATATATCCTTGGTAGAAACCATTGACTGTAAGGTAGAAACCCATCAATAAAATCAATAAAAAACACGTCGGACAGGCAAATCACGTGGTCTCGCACATCCAGTCGCTTCGCTTCTGAAATGCTCCTGGTGTGAGTTGTCACCGCGTGGATGACGGAATAAAACCATGTCGGAGCCGTGATGCGCCGCACACGTATGCAGTGTAAATGAGGGGTTAGATGTCATATTCTGCGCCGCTTCAAGTCAAACACACATAAGGGAAGCACATCACATGATCATACGAGAAACACATAACTAACAGGAAAACATGACTATAAAAATACACGAACAAAACCTAAACATCAGTTGGGAGAAAGAAATCGATTCTCTCTTCAGCGATTCTGAATCAATTCTCTGAGTTTAGTGTTTAGCTGATGCATGATGGAACTGCTGTATATTTGCTTGCTTTCAATCCCACACAAGGCGTGTTTCCATTACAGATTTGCGCAAAACTTTTGCGATTTTTTTCTAAATGTCGACAACAAACTATTGCGAAATGACGGCGTTTCCATTAGCCGATGTTATGCGACTAAAACTTCATTGTTTCCTCTCACGATAAATCATTCCAAAAATAATGGCGACGGATGTTGGTAGGTTTACGTATATCGTAGTCACTGCACTGGCCATTATTATTAATCGAAGCGAAGGAGACGTATGTGTGTTATCCAAGCATTAATGACAAGGAAAGTCTCTTATACTTGTGAGTGTTTCTGAGTGTTTTTCCCTCATTTCTGCCTCGAGGTCGTGATTGTGGCATTTCTTTGAGGTTTAGAATCCAGTATTCCTGTAAATATTTTGTCTTTTATGAATTTAATAAAGAACTCGGTCTCGTCTTCTGTCCAAACACACTGCGTCATCGACGTCAGGTGATCTGTAAATGCGCAAAACCTGTTTCCATTGCAGTTTTGCGAAATATTAATGTTTCGAATTGCCTGAAAAACCACCTCATGCGAGCGTAAAAACCTTTTAGCGATACATTAGGTTTCCTTTGGGTTTATTTTCAATTCGCAATTTCAATTTGCGCAATTTGAAGGGTAATGGAAACGCGGCTACAGACACACACTTGAACCTTCCTTAAAATCATCTATAGAGTTTGAAAAGGTTGAAGCGAAATACAAGGGCAATTTGTGCTTCACTGCACAGGATATGCAGTGTCAGAAACGCATGCTTTGCTTGATGTTACGCTAACTAGTGATGTCCAGTTTAGAAGATGAACGAAATTCTTACGGGTGGAATGACACGAGGGCGAGTAAATGACGACAGAATCGGGTCTAAATCACAATTTCCAAACTTTTGACCAGTATTTTATCAGTGTAATCAACATTTCTCTCACCTTACATTCTTTCACTAGGGTGATTGCAATGCATTCTGGGATTACCTTTTCTGTGAAGGCCAAGTACGGCCAACTTTGTTATATTTGAAAGGAAACATAATGTGTCTGCTTAGCTTTAGGAAGAGCCTTCATGTTGGGATTTCGGCCAACAAGTACGCAGTCCACTAAGTGTTGGGACGGTCTAAATAGGCTGTATTCTGCTCAATATACCAGTGATTGAAAATGCACAAGATGAATGTCAGATGGTGTTACCGCTGACAGCTCTGCCGGCTGGGTGTTCTGTTCCCGCAGTGTTTTCTTCAAAAGCATTCTCCAAATGAGAGGGCTGTTTTTATCAGCGGTCTGTCACAGTCAGGAGAGGAGAGGAGCTTTCTCTCAGGGCCAGTGTGCTGGAGACATGTGAGATGGGCAGAATGCACAGCACAAGTGTGTGTTTAATAAGACTGTCTGGGTATTGACATAATTTTCACCATTCAATTCGATTCCGACTCACAAGCTTGCGATTCGATCCGATTCCGATCCACTTAGTTTTGATATCGTTTCATTGGGGTGTGTATCAGATACACAAGTACATGGCAAATCTTCTCAAGGAAAAATAAATATTGCTGTAAACTATACAGGAAACCCTAGTTGGTACTTTACTAAAATATTAAAGGATACAATTCACTGAGTTGTATAAGCGACTCACATTTAATTTTTTATAATAATAACAGTTATAACAAACATTTAATAATTACAAATTTGTGTTTCTATTGTTTAAAAAAAATCAACATTTAAATAGTTCCTGTCATAGAAATACAGGACAAACAATACATATATATATATAAATGTTATATATACTGTATGTATATATATATATATATATATATATATATATATATATATATATATATATATATATATATACATACAGTATATATATATATATATATACATACAGTATATATAACATTTTTGTTCACCCTCATGTCGTTAAAATCCTGTATGACAAAAAAAGAAGAAAAAAAGTCCATGGGGTTCAAAGCAACTTTGGACCTCACTGACTCCCACTGTTTTCCCCAGTGTTTTTATCCATATGATATTGTTTTGGACCCCATTTACTGTCTGAGACCTTTTCCACAATATTTTGTGTCACAGAAGAAAGAAAATCACACAGGTTTGGGGTAACACGACACGAGGGTGAGTAAATAATGGGTGAACTATCCGTTCAATACAATCCAAATTGCGTTTACATGAATTCTCTGTCAAGGTGGGCATGTTCAACAATTGCATTTGGCTTTTTACAAACGCAGACCCATCACTGACTTCACGAGTGCTCAAATTATAAACTTGTTACTGTGAAAAAAATGTCTAGAAACAAACAACATATCCTCCAGCACAGGGTGAAGCCAGTGCAATAACAGCGTCATGTAAGAGTGGTGCGCAGGGCTTTGAGTCCTTTAGAGTCGGAGAAATACTGTGTTTGTGGACGCTGCGTGTCATCCACCCGACCCCCGATAATTAATCTGCATCATTTACTGTAGATATTGTAGTACAGCTGTATAGTAGTAGTTATGTTCTGTTTATTGTGGGAGATTTCGTAACTAAAGCAACCTGTTCTCCATTGTCGTGCTTTGCGAAATGCTAAATATAAACCCTTAGGGTGCGAGTTAAAGATGTTTGCTGCAACGCTCCTGAAGAAATCCCTTACCTCAGGGATTTTCCCCCTCGGGGACACTCTTAAAGTCAAATCACTTAAGGGTTTTCACACAGCACTTTAAATATCCTGAACTGTAACATTTCAGATCTGCGGTGAATAAGTTGCCAGCCATGGATTCTCATGGATTCATATGTATGTATAAGTGTGTGCATCAAACGATGATAATCCAGATATTGCTTTAAATTCTCTTTTCTCCTTGCCAGCATGTAGATGCACACAGCGTGTGTGTGTGTGTGTGTGTGTGTGTGTGTGTGTGTGTGTGCAGCACAGAAGGAGAAGAGCCTGCTTTGGATCAAACCCTTCCTTCATTCACACATCTCTCGCTTTCACACGCACACATTCGCTAGCTTGCTTTATCTCTTTATTCTTCACACACATGAACATACTCAGTGGATTAAAATACAGCATCTTCACAGTGCAGTGGATACACTGTAGCCTAATTTAATCCACCGGCTTTACATTTGCTTCCATATTCAGAGGATTGATATTTACCAATACAACATTTTAGATGAAGTTGAGAAGTTCCCATGTTAAACCATGTTAAATGCAGTATTTCTCAGTATTGTTGTAAACCATCTTACATCGTCTGTTGTGCTGCAGTGGTTGAGATCCTCTAAAAGGTCTCATTGATAGGATTGATTTTCAATAGTGTGGGTTCCTGAACTGAAAGCCTATCCCTGTATAGCAAACTGGTCCGAGTATGTTGTGAACAGTAACAAGAGGGACATGTTAGTCGCTAGAGGTTCTTTCATTTTTTCTCTTTAATTTCTTAGTAACATTTAGATGGACTATAATTCTCCTACATTCCTAAATAGACACCACTATTGACCTTAGGGTGCTTTCACATCTGTAGTTCGGTTCATTTGGTCCGGACCAATGGTGAAAAGTTATACCGTGTAGCATTCTTCAGGCGTTTTGGTTCCTTTTCTCACCACACTGATTGCTCTGGTCCGAATCAGTGGATGAAACGAACCGAAATGCAGTCACGTGACAACATCCACATCATTCGCTGGCCAGATGTGTCTTGCACGTATTTCCATAACTGCACTTCGATTGGTCAGAATTAACGTGCGGGAACATTCCAACAGAACTCCCGGAAGTAAACAAAGAGAACAAAAACAACGCGCCGCTTTTTACTGTGGAGAGACGACTGCGTGGGCTGATTGTATCCCTGCTCATAGTTTATTATGTAGTTTGTCTACGCCACTTTAGGCAAACAATAACATTTGAGAATGAATCCCAAAGTCTGATTTGGGATTTTTGTGTTCCAGTATTTGTTTATAAAAATAAGGTAATATCGCCAAAATGTAAAAAAGACAGGCATATTTTCATTTTTCAAATCCGCAAGTAAAGCTGATTGTGTTTCTGATCTAAAGAGATCCAGAGAAGATTGAACTGCTAATACGGGACACATGAGCAATAGGAGTTAGATCAGTCAGAAATCAATGTAATGGAAGAAGCAATGTCACCATCGGCAAGAGAGAACATCATTGATCAACTCAATGATATTTGGTCTCAACTTACTGTAGCTGTATATACGTGACAGGCCAGGCTGTGGCTAGGGCTGTGCAGAGACGTGTGTGTAATGCTCTCATCGCCGTTTGGTGACTTTTGTGTTGTATGGTCATTGGTCAGTGTCGGTCACAATTTTTGATCTGGTAATTGTTTATTTACAAGTTAAGCATTGTCTGAGAGGTTGGACACTTAAACAATTCTGCGTTTAATCTCATTTGGGAACAACATGTTGTTGTAATCGATGACTTTGATCATGTAAATATGTTGATTTGCATGAAATGCTTCACTGTTTATATTCATCACAGCATTAGCCACTGAAATAAAGTATACGCAACATTTTCTTCCCTGCCGGTGATGAGATTTTCTGGCTTTTCATGTTTTCACTGTTATATGGTAGGGGGTGGTTTTTGATGTTCAATTTTCTCAGTTTTTTATTAAAATTGTAGCTTTTTTTTTAAAGGAAACTTACCAACAAGTGTTGATAAAAAAAAAGAATGAATGAAGCTAGAATAATGTTTTTTAAGCAGAGGCTCTGTTCTCTCTTTTGTTCTTTCTTTGTGAAAATGATTAAAAGAATTGCAACGTTTATAGAAAATGCTGGCGAGGAATGACTTAACGTGGTTGCATCCATACATTTGTCTTTTTATGTGCATAACCAGGTCCTAAAACTAACTTTTTTTTTACATAACTGTGCATAACCATTATCATTATCCACCATCATTATCAAACGCATTCTCTGTGCCGTGTGAACAGATCCGCACTGGACAGACTTCTACTTCCACGTCAACATACTGTTAATAAGTCCCGTGTTAATCATAAGCGGTGTAGTTTACTCACTGAGAAATGAGTTGCGTTCATCTGAAGATCCACCGGCGCTGCCATGCGAGAGTGTTGTTAGTTATTTCAAATCTGATGAAGTCATGCCAGGGTTGGACTCATTTGTTCAGTATCGCACTGCTGAATATGTTGAATCTTGTGGACTTATGGTGATAAAACTTAAAGGGCACCTATTATGGAACTTTGAAATGTACCTTTCATGTAGTGTGTAACATAGATCTAAGTGAACAAAAACATCCTGCAAAGTTTGAAATATGAAAGTGCACCGTATATAAAGTTATTGTCTTTCAAAAGTAAGAGTCGACTCTGAGTCATTTTTATGAATCGTTAGAAGACCGAAGCTTTTTCTCTGACTAGATGACGTCAACTTGTCAAGTTATTTGAATACGATACGCCCACTTATTGCGCTCCAAGGCCAGCAGGGAAACATCATGGCGACGAGACGCTGTGTTCTGAAGTGCGGCTCAAAAGCCAACTTTTTTCATCTGCCCAAGGAGGAGCATTTGAAGACTAAGTGGCTACAATTCATATATACAACTATACCACAGAAGTATAGTCCGAGCCTTGTGCTTTGTTCGCGCCATTTTGAAGACGATTGCTTTACCAACTTAAATGCAATCAAACTTGGATTCGCGAGCCGGCTGATATCCTCCTCCGTATCACAACCTGTACGTGTTATTAATAATTGTTGCTTTTATGTTTTATGTAGCATAATAATTATTTTGTTTGTTGTGTAAGCACCGTTTAGCTTCTTCAATGACAATTGTATTGAGATGTGAAGTGTTTGTCGTTGTTTTCGGAGTTGTCTTAAAGAATAGAGTAATACCTCGTAGTAACGTAACTGCATTTTTTTTTTTTTTGTAAAAACGTTAAGTTTATGCATCGGGCTAACGCAAACAAAGACTGATTGTGCTTTTACAATATGAACTCTGGGCTATGCTCGCTAACATAACATTACATTCTTTATCTTATTTTTAGTTTTTTACTACAAACTATAAAGCAGTGGACTATAATCATTATTATAACACAATTTAATTGATAAAAGCATCATTGTACTCCGTGTTAAACAATAAGTATTATCTCTGTAAACACGTGGGTCATCTGACCAATCGCAGATTAGTGTCGCTCAAAGGAGGGGTTTGGAAAAACGAGTCGTTGAACGAATCATTTGGGAGTCGGTGAGCAAATCAGGTAAAAATAAATGCATATTATACGACAACAAAAGTGTTTTTTGACATTGCATGCATGTAAAACTGTTGTTGGGGACTCCCTAAACAACATTAGGAACATTTTAAATGTCATAATAGGTGCCCTTTAAAACTTGTGGTATTATGGACATCGCCAGCTTTGAGACTGTAGAGGTATGACTCGTTTACATTGTTTATGGGGCATTTCTTATTATTTCTGAATCACACATTTTATCGGTCATTCAGATGTGTTCATGTTTACCGTCCCCCAACCCCGGGGAAGCTCTGTGCCCACTGCACGTCCCACAGCAGATTCTGCATGTGTGGCACAGTAAAGCCTGTTTTTGACTCAGGCTGCTCTCCGATGCGATCCAAGCACCCGAAGGCTAGGCCTGCATTAGTACGCTCCATCAGCAGTGTTTCCCAGGCCTGCCAGCTTCTTTGTGGCAAATCTCACTCCGACAAGTAGGCGATTGGCATGAAACCAGAGGCTAGTGACAACGGGCCGTAGTGGAGATGCATTGGGAAGTGCCAAGTCTATTCTTCTGCGTCAAGAAACGGTGCCAAGTAGAGCTCACCTCCCTATCTATAATGCATGTAAACTCACACTACGTGAGAAACGCTGCTTTTCAATTGTTAATCGTCTTCAGTGATTTCTCGTGTGCCAGGACCGATGATCTGCCCTCCGGTTGCTCTTGGGGAACGACGTGATGTTGCAATAGTTGCGTGTTGCTGTAACAGCACATGTGTCGTGTAAAGACAAATCTTCCCGTTCTGTCAATCCCGTGTCACATTCTCCAGGAAACAACAATTTTCTGCCTATGAAAAGCAAACGATCTTCCCCTTCCCCCTGGCTGTGTGTCACAGATGGTGGGAAAACCTTTGTAATGCTAATATAATATCAAACTGTGCAGGGACAGCTTAGCAGCACATTTCGTGCACCGGGCGCCCTTTCCCATTGAGTGATTTAACTGGAGTCGGATGAAGAAACGGCCACCCTTGGACCAGAATGAAAAGCCAGTGTTGTGAGTGGGTTGTTTCACACAACATAACACGCAAAGGCCTGATTTCCCTCATTGCTAAGTGCAGTTAATTAATGTCAACGCGGGATATGCGCCACAATGCGTAATGCGTCAGCCTGACATTTTAAAAACGTTCCTTAAAGGAATCCTCTGGGTTCAAAACAAATTAAACTCTCCCGGCAACATCTGTGACACACTATCAATTACCGCAGAAAATCACGTAGACTCTGAGTTTGTAAAACCAGATAGTGTTAAATGCACTTCGGATAGGAAATAATGGAGCGAGCCATTTCAGAGAGTTTAAAATCAGACATGTGAAGCTCATAGTTTTGATAAATCACGTATACATTTATATTTGATGTATTGTTGATTTTACCTTACAGAAATGTGTTATTTGTGGGGTAAAGCTCTTCAAATTATCCTTTTAGTGGTTGATAGTATTTAAATTTTTTAATAATTTTGTGGCCAATACCGATCACGGGGTCTATTTGAAGCCTTATGTTTATCATGTAGTATGGTTTATTTATAGGGGTGTAACAATACCATCATGTCACGATTCGATACATATCACGATACTGAACTCACGATACGATATTATTGCGATACTCCAAGACATATGATAAAAGTTTAACAACATTTTTATTTATTAAAATGGTAAATTTGATATTACATTGTGGGCCCTGTCTTGCACCCAGCGCAATTGACTTTGTACACCGACGCATGTATCATTCCTATTTTGCACCCTCCACAGACGCACGTCAGTAAATTAGGGAATCAACTTGCGCTCGCGGGGGCGGTTCGGCGAAAAGAGGAGCGTGTTCCGGCGCAAACGTTCCCTGGTGCTATTTTCCAGTTTTAGAAAACAATTGCGCCACTGACCAGGAAAAACCCAGTCTTAAGTCAGTGGTGCGTTGCGCGTTAGTCATATGCTATTTTAAGGACACGTGCTTGGCCATTACTGTATGTAGCGTGTGAACAACGCGCATACACTTTGATTCTGATTCTGATTTTGATTCAAAACTAACTTTAGCTGGAAAATAACATTATTCAAGAACCGCTATAAAGCCAAAACAATCTGTTACCTTAAATTATACGTTTATCTCTGTAAAGCAGCTTTGGGACAATCTACATTGTTAAAAGCGCTATATAAATGAAGATGACTTGACTTGAATTCTCTAATATAAACAGACGCAGCAGTTTTCATTTTTGCAAATCATACATTATTACAAGGAAAAATATTAACACACGAGGGAAATCATTGTTGTGTCCGTGAAGATGTAAAAAAGATCTATCTAGATTTTTTTTTTACAAATCTAGATTAGGCTACACATTTACCCAAATTATACGCCTGTTTAACCGAAGCTAATTTGGGTGGGTTTCTCCCATCATCCCCAATGTCACTTCTCTGTGTTTTACGGTCCTGACGAGAACGTCGGTCTCCTCGGCTGTGAACTGCTCCTGGCGTGCGCTGACAAATCCGCCGTTATAATAGCGATCCGCCATGGAACAAGCGTGCCGGCTCTTAAAGGGAATTTGAGAGGACGCTCTGATTGGTTTATTTCACGCTAGGCCCAAACCACACCTATGAATAATGAAGCTACTTCAGACCAACACATTTTAGATTTGCGCCGGGCGCAAGAGTCTTTTATCCAGCCGGGAAAATAGCAACAGCGCAGGGATCCGCACACAAAAATACTTGCGCTTTGCGCTTTGACACGTGCGTTTCATATCGTTAAAATAGGGCCCTGTGTGTGTAAATGAATAGACTTGGTCTTGGTGCTGGAAACCCAAAGCACAGGACAATAGAGACACCAGAATAACAATATTCATGATTCTGAAGATGAAAATACAGAATTATTTTAGACGAATATGCTTGCTCTCTGTCACTGACTAGATATATTTAAAATAATGTCGGACACTTTTTACTGGTAACATCAGACATTTGCCATTATCAGGACCCACAAATATTCCCCCATTGCATTATTATACATTATACTGTCACTTTCCACAATAAATATTGTTGCATTTTTGTATTGCGATATATTTCAACACGATATATATAGTTACACCCCTATTAGCCATTCTTAACAACAATATACAATGTACATTAAGTATTTAAATGGATAATTTCAGTAAAATGTCTTGGCCCATAGACTTCCACTGTACGTGCATTATACTGTGCACACATTTTTTGTTTGTGACCGAAGCAGACTGTAAAAAAGCTGTGCATCTCTGATTTCCAACGTGTCGATGATTCGGTGGCCCCGTTGGAGACGAACTGGCAGAGCCGCCCACATACCAGCGATACCTTTTCTGTTTCTCCTTGTCACTTGCGAAGAGTTCAAAAGATAATGAGGAAAGCCAGGAAGGGAGCGTTAGAAGTGCGGCGTGGAAAAACGAAAGGTTGTTAGGGCCGTGTGTGAGCAGCGTCGGGAAAACACTGAGGCGACAGACGTCCTCTGAGCTCCTTCAACTCTCGCTTTAACATCCCTCGTTCACTGACGCCATGCTCTTAGTTACTGCGTCACTCTCGTTTTGTTACTTCTCCTGCTATTTGAATCATAAGAGGGCTTTCATATCCTCGCCGGATGAAGCCCATTGCCTGTCGGTGTGATAGTGCATGCTGGATTACGGGGTTATTTCCCTGGAGTGCGGATCTGAGAGCGCATGTCAATCATCCGCTTCTGGCTCAATCGTTGCCAGGGAGCCTCCTTGCACCAAATTTTGCGAGGCTGCGCCGCGGACCCCGTGCCACGCGGCGGAGAGCGAGATGAAATATGCCATTTGGAGAATTGTTGTTATTCCAGTCACACTTCAGATGCAGCGAGCGCCTCTAATTGGCAGACGGACCCTCTCCAGCACACGTGGGGTTTACACTGGGGTTTATGAAAATGCCTCTTTCTTTAATTAGCAACTCTAATATGTGTGTTAATCAGCACAGAGCTCGGATTGAAAGAGCCACAGATTGCAAATGTCAAGATTAAACATTAATTGCGTTTTTTTGTGTGTTTTTTTTACAAGACATAACACATTTTATTTACCTTTCATGACAATCACCGGTTTCTTCTTAAGTAATTATAAATATAGAGGAATAGTAGAAAGATGAGAAATTTTTTTTTTTCAAATGTAAAAGACAAAATCTGTTAAGGATTTAAATGTATGTCAAATTCCTCAAGGGGCGTAATTATTTGGCAGGGAGTTGAAGTTTGGCACGGTAGGGGGCGCTGTTACACATCTTCTGGATATCCAGAGCCAAAAACAAATCTGCGTACACCAGGGAGCCTTTTTGCTGCGTCCCAATCCGCCTACTTAGACTACGCCCTAAAAGTGTGCACTCTTTTTGTGAAGAAAAAGTAGATACTTAGAGTGTGTAGCAGAAGAGTTGACACGCTTCGGGACGTCATACAGTAGCGTCTGTAACGCTTGCTCTCTGTCGCATCCTGTCACTGTAAACTGACCTGTCAATCATCTTTTCACAGTTAAAATCTTCCACATTTAATTTCCTACCGTATCGATAGCTTGTTAAATGCAGAAGCACGTTGATCTGGTCTTTCATGCGCAGACTCTCCTCATATTAATACATAATGATGATTTAAAAGTTAATGGCCAAACGGTTCTTTATAAAAGTCCACATTGTTATTGCAGATGATATACAGGTGAAACTAATATATTATATAGACTCATTACATGCAAAGTGAGATATTTCAAGCCTTTATTTGTTATAATTGTAATGATTATGGCTTACAGCTGAAAACCTTTTCACAATATTCTAATTTTGAATTTGGGGTTTTCATAAGCAGTAAGCCATAATCATCAAAATTATAACAAATAAAGGCTTGAAATATCTCACTTTGCATGTAATGAGTCTATATAATATATTAGTTTAACATTTTAAGTTGAATTACTGAAATAAATGTACTTTTGCACCATATTAAAATGTTTTGAGTTTCAACTATATAACAGAAAACATAAAATAAATATTTTTTTATCAGGTTAAACTTTTTATTAGTCACTCAAACCTTTATCTAAACCTCTCACCGTCAGTCGTGCATATCCGCCATTTTTTGTAGTTTTTTTAACACGTTTTACTCGTGTTTGTAGTTCTGAACCGATTCCTCCTCCAAAGCGCAGTGGGTTGTGGGTAATATTAGACTTTAGAGTGAGCACGGATCCACACTTCAGAAATAGTAGACCATCCCGGGACTTTAGACACACTCTTTTCAACATACTATGCTTTGGGACGCACTTATTTTAATCACACACACTGTTTAGGACGAATAGTATGGACATTTAGATTATGTTTAGACCGTTGCCCTGTCCAAATACCCACACATGCGTTCACGCGTCGCACGCTTGAGTCCTGAGGTTTGTCACCACCACAGCAACTCATGAATGCAGGCTAGTATGTAAAGTGTTGGCCAAGCAGTTGTGTCTGCGTACTGCGTATTTCTGGCCAGAGACAGCAGATCTCAGAAAATTGCTTTTCTTCCTTCTCCTATTTCATCTTTCTGTTCTGGAACGGTTACGCTTTGAGCAATAGAGCAGCTAAAAAGATAAAAGGTAAAGATTGACCAAGGCAGGGTGAGGATGTACTTCTGGACCATAATGCACCAGTCGAGCAGATGCATAACAAAAGGCTGGATTTGTCAAGTGTTCAGTCAGATCAAAAGTCACCGGAGGAAAAAGCCGCAGATTAATGAAGATCCTTTGTCTCGTGAGACAAGATGATGGATTCGAGTCTCGGGCCACATCCTGATGGACGATTATGAACAGAGCCCAAGTGTTTCTCAGAGCAGGTTTCATCGCTGTCAGACCCGACACGTGACCCGAGCGCTTCTGACTCGAGAGAGAGAACATAGATGTTCGCTGAACACAACAATGATTGTTTGGTTTTTTACACCCATTGTAGACGGACAGCTCCTCGTATGAAGAGCGGTTGGAGATATGCTTTGAGTCTGAGTTTATCTAAGTCTGGGAGCTTTTTCACCCACCGGATGACAAGATGAAGCACATTTACTTTGAAAAGTACAAGGACTCAGAATAAATGGTGCCGGAAGAGCTTCGTGGCCGTAACCCTGTGCAAGAGCAGTGGTTAAAGTTGCATGATTATTCAAAATAACTCCGGAAAATATGTAACATGACTTGTAAATTAAGATATTAGTTACTATTATTAAGTATACTAAGTATTAGTTGTTGTTTATATCATAAAAAAATTGAAATAGTAATATTTAGTCTTTATAATTATTTTATTGAATAATTCATTATTTCATAAAAACGAATAAATATTACTAATCAGTAATAATAATAATCATTATTATTATTAAATATATATATAAATAAATATGTATTTATTTAAGTATTATGGCTATAAAATAATAATAATAATAATAATGTACTGATCAGTCTTAATTTTTCTCATATTACCTCTATTTAATTTTCATTGATTTATTATTTTCTTCAATTTTTACTTTTAATGAAGTGTCCTATATAAATAAACTTGCCTTGCCCTGAATAATTATAATTATATATATATATATATATATATATTTTTTTTTTTATATATATATACATATATATATATATATATATATTGTTTTTTTATAATAATAATGATTATTATTATTATTAATGATAATAATATTATTATTATTCAGGGAAAGGCAAGTTTATTTATGTAGCACAGTTCATACACAGTTGTATTCAAAGTGCTTTACATAAAAATGATTACAAAATCATAAACGTAAAAAATAAGTAAAATTTAAGAAAATAATAAATTAATGAAAATGAAATAAAAGAAATTATGAGAAAAATTATGTAAATAAAACAGTAAAGAGTGATCAGTACATTATTATTATTATTATTATTTTATAGCCGTATTATAATGACGATATGTTAGAGCCCTGCAAACAAGGGCTTTTTTATTATAGCAATCACTATAGAAATAATTTTTCATAAAAAACACAATTCAATATTTTTCCTCTGCAGCCGATGTGTTAAAGCGTAAACTGAACACCGGCAGTAAAACAATATTGATGACACGGAGCAAACGCGTGTGAGAGTAATGTTGTGTGACACGTTGTGGACATTGACTGAACACACTGATCTCTGCGCTTGAGTCGGCCCAGCGCGTACTCACATTCCCTCAAACATTCACTATGATAATTGCATTTCTGCTAACTGACCGTTTTATCATAAGGATGTTGTTGTAACCATAAGATATCCCGAAATATTCAGATTCTGGCTGTCAATAATCTTTCTGGATGGGGTTTTGTCCATTTGAGCATTTCTCTCTCGGCGGCTCGTCTCCATTAAGTAAATACAGCGGGATTCGGCTCATTAAGTCTGTGACCGCCGTCCAATGTGATAGTGACAGCTTCGGCTATATGACCTTTAGACACCTAATCAACTTTTAACACCTCGCTGGATCTCCTCAGCCGAGAGACCGAGACGAAGATGACCAATCGCCTGAAATCAGCCAATCTGCTCGATAGCAGAGCGTCGGCCCCCGAGGTGTCACTTCAGTGAGGAAAATCTGTTGAGCAGCAATCTCTGTGAAGCTGGAGGCTTTTTATAGGAACAATCTGATCTGCACAACAACTAAGCACACAAATCCAGATCAAATCATTTCTGTACAAACTGTGCATTCGTATGCTTTCTGTTGCGTTCAGTGGCACGTCCCAGCCTATTGTTAGTACATGCGTCAGTTTCTTTACTTCTCTTTAATTGCTTGTCAGAATCTTTCCACACAATGTTTCTCCGAGATTTCATATATGTACATGTTGAAACACAATTAGAAAGTTGCAAGTGGTTGTAATATCTTTTTTTTTTTCAGGGTTAAATTGACATCCAGCAGTGTCCTTAGTGAGACATACTATATTCCAGCTATCATTTTGTTATAAAACATTTCTCTTTATGCTGATAACAAAAAAATGCAGTCATTTTTATTGTAACACAATAACCGTTTTATTTTCATGACACTTAAGCAGATTTCCACGGAAATTGCATTACTGCAATATGTGACCCTGGACCACAAAACCAGTCTTATGTGTAATTTTGTTAATTTCAGATTAAACATCATATTAAAGCTGAATAAATAAGCTTTCCATTAATGTATGGTTTGTTATGATAGGACAATATTTGGCCGAGATACAACTATTGAAAATCCGGAGGTGCAAAAAAATGGAAACATTGAGAAAATCTCCTTTAAAGTTGTACATTTATGTTCACGATTGTGCTGCATTCACTCTCAGAAATACATGTTTTATATATTTACGGTAAGAAATTTACAAAATATCTTCATGGAACATGATCTTTACTTAATATCCTAATGATTTTTGCCATAAAAGAAAAATTGCTAATTTTGACTCATACAATGTATTGTTGGCTATTGCCACAGATATACCCGTGCGACTCCAGACTGGTTTTGTGGTCACAAATTTACTTGTTATGCTTGTTTTCAATAACTGTACAGATTCTCAGTACTGTAAAGCATTTTCATTGTGTTACAATAAAAATTACTGCAAATTTGTTTTTAAATCAATATATCAAATATTACCGTACATAAACACTTTTCTATTTAAATTATTTTTCTATTTATTTTAAGTAATGAAAATTATTCAATATTGTATTAAAATTATTAGGGGAGAATGAGCTAAATTATCAAAAAATGTCACAATTAAAAAATTATCCTAAAATAATTACTTAAAAAAAATATAAGAACATTAAAATTATGTAAGAACACAACAACTACCCATTGCCAGTCCCACTTGCACTTTATGGAAAATAATGGGGCATTTTATTGCCCTTTAGTCCTCAAACACATACGCAGTTGGTTTCGAGCCTCTGAAGAACAATGGACTGATTCACTTGTGCTAAATCACATTCACTGTTTTTAAGATGCACATTATGGAGTGGGATCCGAGAGCTCCTCTCTGAAGCAGAGGAATAATGAGAGGTATATGAGAACAGATGGTTAGTTTAACCCGTCCCGTCCGCCTGCCTCCAGCTCTCAGATCAACACACACTACATTCACAGCTTTCACTCAGTAGGGATTTGTCTGTGAAACACGAGAGCTTTTTCTGCTCAGACATTAATGTTTATTTATTACCTGTTTAGAATAGATGTAGGGGTGGGCAATATTATCATCACAATATGACTAATGTTATTTCACTATAACAATATATACATCACAAACAATAAAGCATTTTATTGTTTTACTGGGAATAAGGTTGTTACAAAAACTATTACTAGCCTAGCTAAAAGTGCAGTAAAAATCCCTCCTCCAGGGAACGAGGGTTACACACGTAGCCAAATCGTTCTCAAGGATACTCGAGACAAATAAAATGTCAATAATAAAATGAGAACAAAGAATCTAAATTAGATTAAAAAAACAGGTGGATCAAGGCTATCTAATAGAAGTAAGAAATACTACAGAAACTAAATAATCAATGTAAAAATAAAGGACTGTACCATCTTCATTGTATGATATAAACTGATTCTTATGTGAGCTACTGAAGTCAGAGCAGTGAGTGATTTTCTCTTTGTCTTTTGGTTGATTCACATTAAAGGGATAGTTGACTTTGAAATTAAATTTTGGTATGTTTTGGCTTACCTGAAGGGCATCCAAGATGTAGGTGTCTTTGTCTCCGCAGTAGTTTCAATTTTTATATTTTTAGGTCAAACCGTTCTTGTCTGTCAGTCATATAATGCAGGTCTATAGGCACTGTCTCCAAAAGCATGCAGAGAAAAGTCCAAATTTAAAAATTCCCCATCGTAAGTGCACATTGATGGCCTAAGACACGAAACAAGCGGTTTGTGTGATAAAACGAACAGTATTTTAGTTATCTCTTTTACACAACCTCGTCCATCTGATCTGTTTCCTTAGTCTGCGCAAGCGCCGTAAAGCTCCGGAAGTGGTCTCCCTGATGAGGTCGCGCGAGCTTACGTAAATGTATTTTTTTTACATCCGTTTAAACATCCCGGATAAGCGCAAACTAGCACCATTACTATTAGCCGTCCTACCTACAATCTCTGTTCTGTGCATAGGTTCTGGTGTAAACAATGAGTGACGTACACGCGCGAGAGAGAGATCACTTCCGGCGCTCTATGGCGCTTGCGCAGGCTAAGTAAACCAATCAGATGGACGTGGTTGTGTAAAAGAGATAAAAACGATATAAATACTGTTCGTTTTATCACACAAACCGCTCGTGTCGTGTCTTAGGCCATCAATGTGCACTTACGATGGGGAATTTTTAAATTTGGACTTTTCTCTGCATGCTTTTGGAGACAGTACCTATAGACCTGCATTATATGACTGACAGACAAGAACGGTTTGACCTAAAAATATCAAAATTGAAACTGCGGAGACAAAGACACCTACATCTTGGATGCACTTCAGGTAAGCTAAAACATACCAAAATTTTATTTCAAAGTGAACTATCCCTTTAATGCCACAGACGACAGCAGGTTTATTAGGCTGCTGTCACTTTAAGAGCAAATGCACAGATCTAATATACACTGATACACGTCCGGTCCTATTCCAAGTGTTGAACATTCACTTAAGCCATAACTGACTGTATTTGTGTGGATACTAGCCACTATGGGCATTTTGGCATAACTTCGTGTGTATTTGAGCGTTTAAGCACAATAAACTAGTATCTAGTGGACTAGTAGAGGTATGTGACACATCCCTACTCTAGAGAGGTTGAGCATATGTAGATCATCTTGTTCTGTACAGGTATAGATCTCCAGAACCTGGGTTGTTTCTGAACTCCTGTCATCAGGACGCACATCCCAGAATGTCTCCCTATTCAACACACAAAACAAGCTGATGATTTGAATCAAGTGTTTTAATTTAATGAGACATCTAACACATTCCCCAGCACTGGAGGCGAGAAACACTGACCTAGACTTTGAATACTTCTAGTTGTGAGTTATATAGTTATATGAGTATTAGTTGCTGTGTACTGTGCAATGATTTATCGATATTTTCTTGCTTTGAAGCTCAGGAAATGTTAGAGATCAGAAGAAAAATAGACAATTGTTTTCATTATGCATGAAGAATTTTAATCAGAAAAAAAATGTATACGAGTTGTCGGGTTACAGTCGTGGTTAGGCTAATGGTTGGAGTTTATGTATATGAACATAACCATTACCAACAGCTTTATGACTTGGTGATCTCCAGGCAAATTTGACTGCTCAACTTTACATCTGTCCCTCAGTCTCGTCTTGATTCATGTCAAATTATAACAGCCGTAAGGAAAGGGACCTGTACGATGTTAGGCCGTCCACTACAGTACCCTGTACTGGGACAAAGATGCATTCAATCACCGGAAAGAGGTTTACTCTGAAATGCATAAGCCGGAGATATTCAGTACAATCAACATCCGTAAGCTGACATTTAATTCAACAGGAGCATAATAGCTCAACTGTTTCTTTCCCTCTCAAATGCTTCAGGCAGTTTCTGGTGCCAACTAACCACAGTCCAAACGTTAATGCAGACTCGCTGGGTTTTTTAGAGAGAGAGATTTCACTGTCTTTCTTTAAAGACAAATTAGCTCTGTTCCACAAGGTACGAGCTCCTAACTAAGCAGTATTTTAAGGCTTCAAGGCTTGCTCCTGACATGAAGGGTCTTCCAGAAGGAAGGCATCAACATTCAGGCCAAAATCAAAGGCAGTTGAGGCTTTAATGTGTAAACCTACCATGAACTCTGAGGCTGTTCTGTGAGGATATATGCTGTCATATACTTCTTTAAAAAAGTAAGTACATTACCCATAATTCTGAGGAGAGATTGATCAATCGGAGAAGTCTCTTGCTGAATTACAATTCGCGAGCTATCCGTCGGCATTCGAATTACTGTCCAATTATTGTCCAACTCCCAAACCATAGACAAGAGTATCCCAAAGGTACCCTGATGGTCCACTATTTCTAATGGAAGTTCGAAGTGCACATCCGAACGATTAATATTAACCCATTGTGCTTTGGAGGAGGATTCGCTTCAGAAATACAAACACAAATAAAAAGTGCTAAAAAGCTAGGCTTGTCAGATATGGGAGACAGACGGTTAGGTAGACGGGTTTGGATAAAGGGGTCTGAGTGAATAATACTTTAGGGTTGGGAATCGAAAATCGATTCCAAATCTGAAATCGGATACTTGTTATAAAATTAAAATTTCATTACATTTTTCAAAAGATTCCGGCTCTCATATACTGTATAGAGCACGATACGGAGTTCTCTTTCCCGTCTTTTTGCACTTGAACGGACAAATACACACAAAAATGTCAAAATATTCTCATAAACAGAGTCGGTTATGTCTAAAGTGATCATAAACAGTTGAGAAAGAAAATGCATGTGTATCAGTATATTGGATCCGTGCATCTCTTAAAGTGACAGCAGTCTAATATTCCTGCTGCCGTCTCTATAATAACATTAATCAAACAATAAAAAACACAAAGAGAAGATTCGCTCGCTGTTCTTGTTGACTGAATAACTGCTGTAACTATATTTGTAATGTATGTGTTATTTATAAAGTGTAGTGTTATTTTACATTTAATTCGTATCTGTACCTGAATACTTAAATCTTAAAACACTTTATTTCAATCGTATCTTTGTTCAGTTGTAATTATTTGTGCGATTGCTAATTTTTTTATTTGTTCTTTTTTGATTACTAAGTGTCTACTTGTCTTTAATAATGCTTGAAACTTGTATTAGTTATGCTAGTTGTTTTTATGGTATGTTTAAACCATAGGCAAAAGTGTCTTGTGTAAGTGTTCTTTAGCCTGTCGATTTTTGTTCATGATATTCAGCTACAATAAAATGTTTTGCAATAAGATTTAGAGTGAATGTTAAAAATATATACGTTTTTTTTTTTTTTTTACCTTATTGGAATCGAAATTAGGAATCGATAAGAATTGGAAGCGTTAAAATTCAAATGATACACAACCTTATTAATAATCAATATTTAATCTGCAACAACATTTATAAAGATACAAAGAGCAAAATAGATGTGTTTGGCAATTAACATTTAAATATGTCAGTATGCAAAAAACACGAGGAGAGTTTTTTGTCACATATCTAATCTGTTCTGCTCTCTGTGACCTCGTTTTTCTGAGTTTATTTACACCTAGTGTCTAGTTATGTCATTAGTTCGCTTTGTTTGGTCCATGCTTATAAGTCCTCAGTTCTCCCTCAATATTTGTCGGTTCTCATTTATGCTTTCCTGTCTCCAGTATATTTGTCATTAAAGTCTATTTCCTAGTGTTTATCTTCATCTCCGTGAGCTTCATTAAAAGCACCGTTACAGAAGAGCCGACTGAAACAGTATCATTGTGGCGTTTTTCCTTTCCGTTTGATTTTGACTTCCCACAGTCCTGCTTCTCTGCTTGGAGCAGGGAGGCCGTCCGCTGGAAGAACACACTCAGGACTTCATCCATCTGGTGTGCCTTATGCACAACCCTGATCTCTCTGTGTTTTTTACCCTTTTACCCTTTTACCCTTTTGGAAGGCATGCCTTCCAGCGGACGGCCCAAAAGGAGATTTCACCGCTTTCGTGGAGTTTGTGCTGGTGAACGACAACTCACCTTTCACCATTGGCTCCACAGAGGATGACTCCGTTACCAGCCCCACTCCATCACTGCCAGAGACCAGCCATCCACCACTGGCAAACGACGTGACGGGGATGTTGCATGTGCCCACCGCAGACCATGGATCGCAGCCTCTCCTCGACTAACGAGCTCAAACCGAGGAAGAGGAGGGAGTCACCTCCCCACAGCCCAATCCACAAAAAACATCTGACCTGGTGTGTGACCTGGCAACACCACAGGTCGTTGATAGAGTGTGGATCTCGATGGCTTGGAGGGAAGCCCTGCCCACACCCCTGCCGCAGTGAGTGAGTTGAGCCTCTGGAGCTTATTGTGAGGAACTAAAGGGCATTTTTGAGGTAGATCTTATTGACTTTTTTTTTTGGACAGGTTATACCCCTTGCCCCTGCATCTCATGTGCACCCTGTAGCTCTTGTGTTTCCCGTTTTCCCAGCGCCCCCTGTGTCTCCAGAATACCCGCCCAGCCTCCCTCTCCCACCTCCTCAATCTGCCAGTTCCTCAGTTCCTCAACCTGCCCAGTGTCTTCCAGCCATCAGCTCCACACTGGTTCCACCTCTAGCCTCTTTTTCCTTCACTCCACCTCGGCCTGTTGACTCTTCGGCTCCGCCTTGGCTTCTCCCTCCCTCGGCTCCACGGGAAACCAACGGCCATGTGGCTTCTTCGGGCTCCCTCATTCCCCCGGCTCCGTCTCTGGTTTTCCGGCTCCACCTCGAGAGGCTAGTCCCTGCGTCTCAATCTCGGTCTCCAGGACCATCAGCGTTGCGTCGGCTCATCAGTTCCACCAGGATCTTCTTCAGTGTAGTGTTAATTTCGTTAACGAAATCATGACGACAAATATTCGTTGACGACCTTTTGTTCCGTGACTAAGACGAGACGATAACAAGATGACACCAACGTCATTAAACAATAACTGTGGCTATATCAACATGCAGTATCATTGATTAAAAAAGACGCAATTAAAATGTAGTTAAAAATGTAAAGCATTACTAAAACATCTTTTTGTTTTTGTATTACAGGCAGTTTAACAAGCCGCTACGAGCTTTCATGCTTGCGGTTGCCAGATTGCACAAAATTAAAATCCCCCAATCAGAGCTTCTTTGTTAAAAGGACACGTTTTCTACCCGATGTTTTACTTAATATTTGCAACCTGGCAACCATGCGTCGCGCTCTCTGGAGTCTAGCGATCTCCTTTTGAGATGGATTATATTATTTGTTTATATGAAAGTGTAATTCAGCCAGTCTGTGTTCCTTCACGAGCCGCTTGCGCTGGTTTCTGTGACTAAAACTGCGACCACATTACATTAAATTTCCCCTACATTAATTTTTTTTAAAACATTGCTTAAAACTTACCTTTTTGCACAAGCATATTAAAATGCATCTTAATGCTATTTTATTGTTGTTACTAGGTTTTATATATATATAATCTTTTATAATGTTTCTTGGTTTGAATTTTTTATTTTTAGTTTTATGTTATGCTATGCTATCTGTATGTGCAGCTGTATTTAGATTGTGAAGCACTTTGGTCAACACTCGTGTTGTTTTAAGGTGCTATAGAAATAAATTTGACTTTGACTTTTGACTTTGACCAAACCTTATTTAATAATTTCAAACATGAATCTCGACTATATTAATAAATGCACATACGAAGCTCTATGTGACAATAAATAGTTTTGTTGTTGTTGTTGTTGTTGTTTTAATAAAAACACATTAATGTAATTGGGTATTATGAGAAATTTCATTGTTTAAATTTGAGAGAAATGTCTTGTAGAGAATGGGTTAATTTATGACAATATAGCCAATCAGGAAACTAGATTAGGTCAAATAAACCATGCAAATGAGTGACATTATGAGACTATACGAGACATTCTCTAGATTTGTACTTATATATGAAAGTGCATTAATTCAAATGGCAAATATAAATTTCTCAAATGACAATAATTGTTGTGATTATAACTTTAAGCACAATAATCGTTAGCCTATTATAAATTTAAACATAATACAGCATGACGAAAATATGACTAAGTTTTCAATGACAAAACTAGACTAAAATGCCCAGGCTTTTAGTCGACTAGGCCAAAACTTGACTGAATGAAAACAGGGCAAGGTTGACTAAATATGATAAAAACTTAAAAGTACATTTGACACAGGACTAAGACTAAATGTAAAAATAGCTTCATACTTCAATGGCGGCTTCTTCTCCGTCGGTCGTCCCCAGGATGTATACTATCAATGTACACTCCACCCTGGACTTTTATTTTTTGCTATGAACCGCTTTTCTTTCCCCTTGCTCCACGTCCTCCTCCCCCCTCAGTTGTTCTTTGTTTTCCTGCGGCGTGAGGACGTGCCTTTCCAGGACGGAAAACATGTCTAATCTGCTCTGCTCTCCGTGACCTCGTTTTTCTGAGTTGTCTTGATTTGTCATTATTTACACCTGGTGTCTAGTTATCTCATTAGTTCCCTTTGTTTGGTCCAAGTCCTCAGTTCTCCCTCAGTGTTTGTCGGCTCTCGAATATGCTTTCCTGTCTCTAGTATATTTGTCATTAAAGTCTATTTCCTAGTGTTTATCTTCATCTTCGTGAGCTTTATTACTGGCTGATCAACATGCTACTTCTTTTCTCTCTTAAATTAAATGAAATGTGAACAGGAAAGAGTACATATTGTGAAAAAGTACATACTTTTAGGGCATGGTAATAGTAGGCGAATTGGGACGTACCAGCGGTTACCATTGATTGAGAACCGTGGTAAAAGTGTCTGGTCACTCATCTGAAGCATTGCAAATGAATATTTCACCCATCTTCAAATATATGCCATTTTTATACTCAAAATAATTGACTTACAGTGCAATAATTTAATATTGAGCTGCTGTTTTTGATTGAATCATCTGCAGTGATTAGTATATTCTCTCATAAAGTCTTTTTCTCTGAATGTAGTGATTTATTTCAGAGCTTGTTTGTTCGGTTCAAGAACTCTTGACATTTCAGGCCAAGTCTTTTACACCACTTATACATCCCGTTTCTTTCTGTACGTGTGAGCAGATACAAATTACACGGTCATTCTGCACCATACAATATTGTTACTCCACTTATCTTTGTTTCAGTCACAGCTAGAAGTTGATTTATATCACCCAGTTCCCTTTGCCTGCAGTGAAAAATCGTGACGGCTTGATGTAATTACCATAAACAAATATGTTGAGCACTATATATACATACAAAGTTTCCAGGGGTTAACAACTGTAGTATGGGTGTTAAATTGAGCCTAAAATAGTAGATTGTTGCCGTGGTGATGCCGTGTTGCTCTGGTTCTTTACGTACATCTTCTTGCCTTGCAGCTTTCAATTTCAAAACAATTAGTTTAAAAGATAGAAATCATTAGCCCTTGATCTGTTTCAGATATGTGGGTATAACAGAAATTATTTATGGTGAATCCTCTTAAGTTTACAATTTAAAGACATTGTTCAGCCAGAAGAACTCTGACATTATTTACTCACCCTCACGTCGTTCAAACCTCATATCATTCAAACTTTATTGTGTCTCTTTATGTAGGAAGGAGCGATATAACGAAGCCCCACACGAGCAGGACAGACTCACATTGATGGACAGGAAACAGGCCCGGATCATCTTGCAAGCTTTGGGCTCAACAGAAACCAGCGAACTGGACCAGTCGGGTAAGAAAGTCAACCTTGGCATTTCACTGTAGACTTATTTTCTTCTTTATAATTTCATGTCACTTTGATATTATTAAAGGAATGCAAGGTTTGGTTAGGTCCATATTGTGACCAACTAGGGCTAAGCGATATGGCCAAATGTAGTATTAGTATTATCACAGTATTTTCTTTTCCATATCATTCGATAACAATATTTATCATGATATTGAATAAGAAAAAATTGCCCTAAGATACCTCACATAACTCAGAAAACAAAGAGCAATATGCAATTCTGCTCGTGGTTTACTTGTGTGTAACTAAGTGTCCCAACCTAGCCTGGTCCTATCAGACTCTCGTACATTTCATTTGTACAGAGAGTCTGGCCTCTCTCCATTGACAGGCGTTAACATCCTCGTAGGCGGGTACTCTGTAGAAGTTTAATACTATTGGATCTGCCCAGAGCCACTCTGGATCTGCCATAACCAATCGCTAACGTTTGGTCGTGACGTATGACGACTCAAGCTAGCGCACGACCTCAACATCATCGTTCTCAGCCACTCCCTCTGTTCGCTGATTGGACTGGTAAAAATTTGACCAGAGAAAACCCAAGAATACACCACAAACCCAGACGTAGTTCTGAAGGAAAATGAAAATTGAGCGGAAGTACGTAGGAGGGCGAAGCCAGGCTAGTCCTAACCACCAGACGCGATGCAATAAATGCCAGGCAGCAACTAGCAATTTGCTAGGCTATAAAGGTTATGCAAAATGATATTCAAAGTCACATTAGACACTTTTACCATTAAATAAAGCACACAGTCAGTACCTGAGATCACTTGTGTTTGTTGTTGTTCCATCCGCGATGTCACAGAAATAGAAACCGCTACTAAAATAGTATCGCAGTCATGGCTTTTTACGAGAAAAACTCTGATTAACACGGAAAACACGCCGTCGCATCGCATCTGGACATGGTGTAACTCAGTGTTTTTAAACAAAACTTTCTTTCTAATATTTGGTTCCACTAACCTGACAAACCTGGCAAATCCTGTAATTATTATTATTTCATCAGCAGAAGCGCTTGCTGCATCAACATGCCTTGTAAACACGACTTTGTTTCCAGGTAGACTGATAAAAACACCTAGGTTTCCTTACTGATGATATATTAGAGGATAGTTGATGGAGAAAGTGCTGGGTTTGAGTTTTGTGTGCCATATGCCTCAGACGGCCAGTGAACAGAATGTGGGTGTATCGTGGGTGTGACATTGGCTGGTTAATGACATGGCTGGTGAAGGATAACAGAAAGAGATGTGACGTAACTATCTGCAAAGGATTGTGTACATGGGGGAAATTCCACACACTGTAGAAGTAAATTACACAGTAAGAAGTAAAAGCTAAACTGCGTAAAACGAACCCGGATCTTGATCAGATGTCGACAAGCTCCGGCTACTCTTTATCAATCTTTTTTGGCTTTGCCAAGCGTTGACCTCTCTCTGGACATCAATTTCATTTTGATTTTAGATGTTGAATTGTGCCCCTTAGTGGTGCTTTTTGGTCTTAAAAAATATTTTTGGTGTCATTATCATCTTCACAGTCGAATGCTGTAGCTTTTTGCTGTATAATTGCTAAAAGGCTTATACTAATGAACTGGGAAAATCCTTCCTTTCCCACCTAGCTATGTTCATTGGATGCACGACCTGTTGCAGTTTATTCAAATAGAAAAAAATATTTACAATGCTTGGCAGAAAAGAACAATTTCACATGATTTGGCAACCTTTCATTTTGTACTTTAAAAAATAATATTGTCCTATAAGTAACCCTATATGTAACCCTTCCTCTGCGTTTGACCCTTTGTCACCGAAGGTAATATCTGACATTTTTGTCAAAATTGAGTTATTCTGTGACAACTTATTGATGTGATGTGTACATTTTGGGACTTTTTATTTAGAAAATAAAAAAGGTTCTATCTGAAAACCGCTCAGAAAGCAGAACGATATAATTCCTCGGTGGCGTCTTGCTGGTCTTGGCCTCGCTCTCATCCCTGATTAATTAAGGAACAGAGAGTTCATAAAAAGGGAAAGAAATAGTCTTTATCTTAGTAATGTTTACATTTTTGCTGCATTTTGTCTATATTGTTACTACAGTACATTGTATGTATAGGCTATATATAAGAACTGCTTTAAGCAGTATACATTTATGCACAATTGCACTAGACTTCCACTGAATGTACACATTGTTGTTTGATAATAAAAAAAAATGCTATTGAGTGGTGTGTCACAGATGCTGTTCATCTCCGATGCTGTTACCCGTGCTGCATGTGTCTGCAGTCCTGGGTCAGTGACGTGCTCATTCAGTGGTTCTCAGAGCAGGTTTGCTGAGACTCATCTGTAGTTTATCATAACCACACACTCCTCTCAGGCCCATCTCAGGGAATCGGGGCCCGGAGCTCAAACGGCCACAGTCACAGTCACAAAGATAAGTCCCGAAACACGGCTCACTCTCAGAGACTGAAAAACAGCTTCATTGAGCTCGCTTTAGATGGACGGCCAATAAATCATCCAACGTTTATTTTACTTTCATTTCCAACATCCAATGCAGATCAATTGATCCTTTGCTTCCATTCACATATGCCAGAGACCATTAAAGGGTTAGTTCACCCAAAAATGAAAATAATGTCATTAATGACTCACCCTCATGTCGTTCTAAGCCCGTAAGACCTCCGTTCATCTTCGGAACACAGTTTAAGATATTTTAGATTTAGTCCAAGAGCTTTCTGTCCGTCCATTGAAACTGTATATACAGTATACTGTCGATGTCCATAAAGGTAATAAGAACATCATCAAAGTAGTCCATGTGACATCAGTGGGTTAGTTAGAAGTTTTTGAAGCATCGAAAATACTTTTTGGTCCAAAAATTACACAAAATAAGACTTTATTCCACATTGTATTCTCTCCCAGGTCTGTTGTCAATCTGCGTTCACGACTCCGCAGTGACGCTGCTGACGTAAGACGCTGATGACGTGTTATCTGGTGCACCCGAGCTTCGTTTACAGTCTGAGGGAGACACACGCTATATTCAAGCTATTCTACATTGTTTGCGTGGATATCATTTTTTTAATGGTGCGTAAATGTGCATGTCGCGGATGAGACACTTTTACAGCGTGCGTTTCCCTCAGTCTATAAATGAAGCTCGGGCGCACCAGATAACACGTCATCAGCGTCTTACGCCATCAGCGTAACTGTGAAGGATTGACAACAGACCCGGGAGAGAATACAATGCTGAATAAAGTCTTATTTTGTGTTATTTTTGGACCAAAAAGTATTTTCGATGCTTCAAAAACTTCTAACTAACCCACTGATGTCACATGGACTACTTTGATGATGTTCTTATTACCTTTATGGACATGGACAGTATACTGTATATACAGCTTCAATGGACGGACAGAAATCTCTCGGACTAAATCTAAAATATCTTAAACTGTGTTCTGAAGATGAACGGAGGTCTTACGGGCTTAGAACGACATGAGGGTGAGTCATTAATGACATTATTTTCATTTTTGGGTGAACTAACCCTTTAAGCACTGGACTTACTTATGGATTCTCCTACGATACGATTGTCTACACCTCAGCTATTTAAATGTGTGTCATTGAGGCCCCGTTTACACGATGGGAAAACGCAGATATTTCTCTGCGTTTTGGCCTGTCATTTACACGAAAACGCCGTTTTTATCCCAGAAAACGATTATTTCTAAAAACTCCGGCCAAAGTGGAGATTTCTGAAAACGCCGGTTATATGTTGTCGTGTCAACTGGGAGAAACAGGGTTTTAGGTTCTCTCTTGTCGATTCTGAGGATTCTGATTGGCTTGCATGGCTTTATCCTTCTCCCTACACTGCCGCCCATAGGTTTGGCATAGTTATAAAGGCGCTCGACGGCGTATTTATGCGGGTTGTGTGCACGATGTTATTATTGAAAACGGAGGGGGGGAAATATTCGTTTCTCTAAATACCCGGCTATGTGTAAATGTGGCCTGAGATGGGAGGGTTGAAGGGACACCGGTAAGGGCCGATAGTTTTCAGTGTATTATGTTAGGGGTGCACCAAAGTCATGTAAGTAAAAGAAGATTGGCATCTGCATCTGATGAGTTTGAGTGGCTTTTTTAACGTGCAAGAGCACTTATCAACAATAAGAGAAGCGGTTTTCAGTGAATACAAATTTTGATGGTTTAACATTTGAAAATTAAGAAATTAAAACAGCCATAATTAATTTTATTGTAATGTAAGATTAAATTATTTTTTACTTAAATACTTGATTTTTTTAATTTACTGTGAAAAAGATTACAACAGTAATATTCGTCCTTTTTATTTAGTCATTTTTATATTTTTATTTAGTTATAATAATAATAATAATAACAATTATAAGCCATATTTATATGTAATGACAAAATGGGCCAAATTGTACACCACAAGCAAGCACTGAAAACCTGGAATTATCTTTTAAAATTGCATTTTAAATCACAATTGCAGTTTAATCAGAAAAACCACAATTCGATTTTCCCCCAAGTTGTGCAGCCTCACGATGTAATGTTAAACTGCATGCAAGAAATCACATAGACTATGTGCGGCTGATGTGTGATGTGATTTCCTTCCTTTATTTACATAGCCTAGCGTTTTTACAATACAGATCTTTTAAAGCTGAATTGCGGTGATAATAGGAAATTAATGCAATAAAGATTGTTTTGGCTGTACAGCAGATCTAGAAGAAAATCATTGTCCAGTTTAAGCAAGTTTTTGATTGATTAATTTAAAGAAATAAAGAAAAGAAGCATATTGTGCTTTAGTTAGTACTTAACATTCAATTCTTCATATGCTTCTTGTTTCTGTGGATTAACAACGCTCTGGTGATCTTTGGTCATTTTTGACCGAAACATTTAACGTTTTGGTTTTTAGATTTTTTTACTTCATGAAACTTGGTAAAGGTTGTGGCACTTTCTATGTGAAGAAAAAATGTGGACATGATAAGAAAAGGTTAAATGGTCCTGAAAGCATGAGTTTTTTTTAGAGTGAAACATGATTTGCTAAATATATAAATTTCATATAAAAATGTAATATAGTATTTTTTGTCATTTTTCATAATAATAAACTTCAACTTCTAACCTTACTTTTTTGTACTTTTTTTCTCTTCAGCAATAATCTGCCAAGTGTCTTATTTAAAAAGAGACCATCAAAGCATTCAAGATATACCACAGTTTAAGTTGAAAATGTCATTTTCAGGTCTATGCTCATTAACAGGTAATAGAAGGATTACAACTTCTACATAAGTATAATTTAGTACCATAGAATCCCCCCAAAATACAAAATATTAAATAAAAATACATAATCGAACTAGTAATAAATACATTCATTGGAAAAAAATCTGTCGCTTTTGATCGCTACGTGAGGAGCACTACAGAGTTAAGAAAGATTATAATAAAAAGCCGGAAAAAGAGAGCTAACAATCTTGTATGTCTCTATGGCAGTTGTGAGTTAACATTAACATGAATATCAGCATGAATTCTGGTCCATTTTAGACATTTAACGTAATCAAAAACTCACTCACAAAAGGTTATTATCACGTAAACCTACTAACCAACTACTAACTACTAACCATGTCTTTGCAGTGCAGATGAAGTATAGCGTGTGAAGTCTATGTTTTGGGAACAGTGGGATCTTGGACTGGATGGGAAGTCACTTTCACACAATGAGGAGATTATCTGTCAAACTGAAAGGTTCTTTATTGTCATATATGGTTCCATGAAGATCCAATTCCATCCATGTAACCTTCCTATTCCACAAAGGATTCTTTATAGATTTTTAAAACTTCTTACTAACAACAACAACAACCACCAAAAAGGTTATTTTAAGAACTGGTCACTAAAAAGGTACTTTGGGGAACCAAAATGTGACCCTGGATCACAAAGTCTCGAGTCGCACGGGTATATCTGTGGCAATAGTCAACAATACATTGTATGGGTCAAATGCCAAATTTCTTTAATGCCAAAAATCATTAGGATAATAAGTAAAGATCATGTTCCATGATATTTAGTAAATTTCCTACCGTAAATATATAAAACATGTATTTTTGTGAGTGAATGCAGCACAATCGTGAACATAAATGCACAACTTTAAAGGAGATTTTCTCAATGTTTCCATTTTTTTGCACCTCCAGATTCCAGATTTTTCAATAGTTGTATCTCAGCCAAATATTGTCCTATCCTAACAAACCATACATCAAGTGGTGTCAATAGACTGCTGTCTATGGAGGGTAGAAGGTATGAATAGTGATGCTGTGAGTTCTCATGTAGACCCTCTGGTGGCAGATGTCTTGCAGTGGTGCGAGGGCTGTAGTGGTGGTGATGGTCTGCAGGTTTTATCACACGCTGCAGTGCTTTATGAGCCTGGGCAGAGCTGTTGCCATACTGTGATCTAGACAATGATATACTCTCAGTATGTTCAACTAATGAGACTATCCTTCCTTTCAGAAGTAATACGTATTGATTAGTTGACAGAAAACAATATACAGTTGACTTTGAAGATAGCAAACAAAACTCTTGAATATCTTTATCAAATCCAGCAACTAGTTCTTCCTCAGAAGTCCTCATTGTTGCAGATAGTAAATATGATTTTGTCCCATTAGGCTGATTATAACCTGTGCAGCCTGACTCCTGAATATTGTGTATGCAATTTTGTGAAAGCCTTTTCCATTTTGTGTGCAGCAAAAACAGTAGTTCACCCAAAAATCATCATCAAATCTGTCATTGTGGACCTTGACAGTCAGAGTGGTTGACATCTCCACTGACAATACCTTTTTTGTTCCATGACTGGCCGCAAAAGATGTCCAAGATCTGTGGCTTTCATATTTGAAAAGCAAAACTGGCTTATAATCATATTCATGATCCAATTTCACCATCTGTGTTCCTCTTACAGTAATGTGGTTATGTGTAGCTCAAGGCCACATGAAGATACCGCAATATAGCAGAACTGAATCTTTAGTAAACAGGAATCCCATTTGGCCATATTTTCCCCTCTTCTCGAGTGCAAGTGAAGCCTGTGGGTTTGGAATATTCAAGCGCCTCACAATCCGATCCGATTCTGGGAGTCACGATCCGATTCTGGGAGTCACGATCCGATTCTGTGAGTCACGATCCGATTCGATTCTGGGAGTCACGATCCGATTCTGGGAGTCACGATCCGATTCTGGGAGTCACGATCCGATTCTGGGAGTCACGATCCGATTCTGGGAGTCACGATCCAATTCTGGGAGTCACGATCCGATTCTGGAAGTCACGATCCGATTCTGGGAGTCACGATCCAATTCTGGGAGTCACGATCCGATTCTGGGAGTCACGATCCGATTCTAGGAGTCAAAATCCGATTCTGGGAGTCACGATCCGATTCTGGGAGTCACAATCACAATCCGATTCTGGGAGTCACGATTCGATTCTGGGAGTCACGATCTGATTCTGGGGGTCATAATCCGATTCTGGGAGTCACGATCCGATTCTGGGAGTCACGATCCGATTCTGGGAGTCACGATCCGATTCTGGGAGTCACAATCCGATTCTAGGAGTCACGATCCGATTCTGGGAGTCACGATCCGATTCTGGGAGTCACGATCCGATTCTGGGAGTCACGATCTGATTTTGGGAGTCACGATCCGATTCTGGGAGTCACAATCCGATTCTGGAAGTCACGATCCGATTCTGGGAGTCACAATCCGATTCTGGGAGTCACAATCCGATTCTGGGAGTCACGACCCGATTCTAGGAGTCAAAATCCGATTCTGGGAGTCACGATCCGATTCTGGGAGTCACGATCCGATTCTAGGAGTCACGATCCGATTCTGGGAGTCACGATCTGATTCTGGGAGTCACGATCCGAGTCTGGGAGTCACGATCCGAGTCTGGGAGTCACAATCCGATTCTGGGAGTTACGATCCGAGTCTGGGAGTCACGATCCAATTCTGGGAGTCACGATCCGATTCTGGGAGTCACGATCCGATTCTAGGAGTCACAATCCGATTCTGGGAGTCACGATCCGATTCTGGGAGTCACGATCTGATTCTGGGGGTCACAATCCGATTCTGGGAGTCACGATCCGATTCTGGGAGTCACAATCCGATTCTGGGAGTCACGATCCGATTCTGGGAGTCACGATCCGATTCTGGGATTCTGGGAGTCACGATCTGATTTTGGGAGTCACGATCCGATTCTGGAAGTCACGATCCGATTCTGGGAGTCACAATCCGATTCTGGGAGTCACGATCCGATTCTGGGAGTCACGATCCGATTCTGGGAGTCACGATCTGATTCTGGGAATCACGATCCGATTCTGGGAGTCACAGTCCGATTCTGGGAGTCACAATCCGATTCTGGGAGTCACAATCCGATTCTGGGAGTCACGACCCGATTCTAGGAGTCAAAATCCGATTCTGGGAGTCACGATCCGATTCTGGGAGTCACGATCCGATTCTGGGAGTCACGATCCGATTCTGGGAGTCACGATCTGATTCTGGGAGTCACGATCCGAGTCTGGGAGTCACGATCCGAGTGTGGGAGTCACGATCCGATTCTGGGAGTTACGATCCGATTCTGGGAGTCACGATCCGATTCTGGGAGTCACGATCCGATTCTGGGAGTCACGATCCGATTCTGATTCTGGGAGTCACGATCCGATTCTAGGAGTCACGATCCGATTCTGGGAGTCACGATCCGATTCCAAAACAATTCTTGAGATATTTTTTCCCCTTATTAACTAATTTCTTTACCGATTTTGAATCTTACATTTAATTGTACAAGTACATTTAAAATGTTTTAATTTAATTAATTAGAATTTTCAACTGACTAAATACCATATACAGGTGAAACTCGAAAATTTTTAATATGGTGCAAAAATTAATTTATTTCAGTAATTCAACTTAAAAGATGAAACTAATATATTATATAGACTCATTACATGCTAAATGAAATATTTCAAGCCTTTATTTGTATAATTTGGATGATTATGGCTTACAGAGCGTGCAGCTATTTTCCCATTCAATTCTATATTTTTGTGCTCTTTTCTTTTTCGTCGGCTGCTCGGAGGCAGTCATTTTTACATTTCCCGCTGTTGTCACTTGTCGTCATCGTTGCTACGATACATGAATGACTGATCACAATGACTGAAACGACCAATTAAAAGGGCATTCTCTGATGATGTTCCAAGATGTTAAAAACGCGACGCTGATCATAGACAAACAGGGGGATAAATTATTATCTACCGCACGCACCGTCGTTTTTTTTTTCTTAGCATAGCCTAAGCCTACAAATGTCTTCGTTCATAGTCTGACATATATTAAAAGCTATGTGTGTGTCTGTCATGGATTTGCACTGAATTGATTCTCAAAAATACGGAACAAAGTGCGTTCCGTATCAGTTCAATACGGAACAAGACTTTTATGTGTCAAATACGGAACGGTTGGCAACCCTAATCGGGATATATCTGAGAATTTTTTTTCTAGTCCTGATGCTGCAACAAGGCAGAGGATGTTCACCAAGTCTGACAGAGGTTAGGTGTATGAGAACACTGACACTTTCCAAAAGAAAGGCTAAGCCCTTATGCTTTCCTGTACTTCCCCATGGATTCATGACATGCAGTCAGTCTGACACTAATAGAACACATTATTCTAGAAGAGTCTAACAACATTTCTCTCATTTGTTTCACAGAGATTGCAGATTTATGTTTCATATGTGGTGGCTAATTGTGAAGTCTATGATATTCCGTTGCAAATTGAAAACGAGTCCCGCCCGATGTCAGAAGCAATTAGTTAGCATACAAGAACTCCCCATAATGACAGCTTAGAGCAGTATAGATCTGTTGAACAGCTGAGGCTTCTGGACCAGCATGCAAGTCTAGACTCAATCCTAGCAGAAATGCCTTGCAGAAGGCAGACGCAAAATGTGTGGGGAAGCTATTTCTAGCTATTATTCTAGTGAATGAGAAACAGCTGCAGTGTTTGAGTAAACCGCCATAGAGCTATTGTCGCTAAAGAGCTAGAACTAGTGAATGAATTTTACAGATTTAATAGAAAGAGAATGATGTGATGTGAGCTAAATCAGTGGGAGAGGCAACGCAAACATAAAGACATGAGAAAAAACATAATAATTGTGGAAAGAGGGGTGGGGCTGAAAGCTGTGGGAACGGATCGAGGCCGGTGGCGCAAGTGTTAATGATGCTTGTTCCTGTGCGTCACACGGGTCTCGAGTCCCACGGAGGAAGTCCGGAAGGATAAAAGGAGGAGTGAAGAGAGAGGACCAGGCCTGGGACATTTATGTTTTTGTTTTTATTTTAGTTTATGCGGCAGTCGTCCATGAGGGGTTGCTGCTTTACTTTCTTTTTGTGTTTATTTTTTAAGTTATGTTTAAAATACGCCGGTTCCCGGCTCCTCCTTTCCTTGTCTACAAACCTTTGTTACAATCATGTTTTAATTTTATAGATCTATGTTTAGGCCTATATGCTTTAGGTTGTTTTCTTATTAAGTTTGAAAACTCACATTTGAAAACACGAGGCCAAAATCAAGCTGCATTTCCACCGTCAGATCAGTAGCCCCGCAACGCTACCCTTAAGTCCAAAGTATACTTCGTTTTTTTTTCTTATGCGTACGCTAGCGTATGTATACAGTTGAACTCATAACCTATCAAAGCGCACTCCATGCGTGAATGCAGGCGGTCGACGCATGCGCTCTAAAAAGATCTTTATCCAGTGTCTGCACTATTTTTCTCCAGAAGATATGACCAATACAATTTATTTGGACTCTTTTAAACTAAAGTTGCGGCTCTCACAACCCCAGTTTACAGTTTAGTAACCAAGGACCAGATGTTTGAAAGAAAACCCGGAGTCAGACTTATATTAAATTGAAGAACAGTTTTACTGAAGATAGTTTGCAGTTTCATCAGCGGAAGTCAGCTTCAAGACTCACACAGGAGTTCGTAGGCCGCCCCGCTTACAGTTACAAAGATCACAGCAGTTATACCCTTCACCAAGGTCTAAGCTACGGCCTTGCTTCAGGTTGAATGATTCTCATTGGCTAAGAAAAATATATCATAGTAAATTTCCACACATATACAGATAGACTGAACCATATCTCTATCGTTTGTGGAGCTGACACTCGGACCCTGATGTTAGGCACGTCGTGACCTTCCAGGTCGCAGATTTGGGTTGTTGGGCGCTAGCCTGTCCCGAACAAAGGCTCAGTCAATCTCCAATTATACCAGTGGTTTCTTAACCTGTAACCAAAAAGACCAACACACACACCGACACACAGCTTTTCCAAGGTTGGATTTGTCCAGGCTCTAACTATAAACAGGAGAGTTTTCTCAAAACATCAAGATAATACGTTCTTTCTCTCAAGGAGAGCTATACTTTAGTCTAACTGGAAAGTAAGGCTTTAACAAAGAAATGGTCCCTTAAACTATTGGCTTCAATGACCCCTATATGTTTTAACATGTTGAAGACCTTTCTCAAACACAAAACAAGTCCATATTTCATTTCTGGAAGCCGGGCTAAATAAGCAAGCACTGTTACTGCATCAGATATCAAATACAGGCATTTGAGAATACATGAAAAGAACATTTCAGTAATCACACTAGTAACTTCTATAACAAAGTAAAATCTCCAGAGAAGTCATTCAACTCATTTGATATTTAGAAGGAAAAATATTGATTAATACCTTGATTAAAATCACTCTTTACATATACATTGAAGCAGCAGTCTATTCCAATCCACCCCTTCACTTTATTTCCGCTTTCCGGCCCGGGCCAGTGTTCCCACCTTGTGGAACAGCCGATTGTGCAAAACAAATTCAATGTGCATGTGTGACCTGCGCACACAAAGTAATTCTTATTTGTAACAAAATAAAAAATCAGGTGGTGTGCGTACGGTCCACACTGGCAACATGCACTGTATGAAGCTTTAAAGGGGTAGTTACACTAAAATAAAAAAAATGAAGTCATAAATGACTCACCCTGGTGTTGTTCTAATGCCGTTTCCCCTTCTTTCATTTATGGACCCAGAATGATCCCATGTGACACGTGTCATGTATTCCAAGTGTTCTGGGGGTGTACGATATGAAATTTAATGTATTATTTAAAACAAATCCTGACCTTGGTTGCTGGTCTTCTCTGCACTGCTACGCGACGTGCATATTCGTATGACTCTGGCTAAGTTTCCATTCACTTGTCAAAGGAATTATCTGAAGTTCGGTAAAAAAACTCATGCGAATAAAGCTGGTGAAAGTGTGTTTCCATCCAACGGCTTTAAAGCGAATAGAAACCTGTGCGTAATGACGTAATTTTGATGTGACGTCATTACGCACAGGTTTCTATTCGCTTTAAAGTATTCGTACCGATACTAAAATGTGATGTGTAAACACTGCAGATCACTGATTGGTCAGAGAGAATCGTCACTACCAGCATCATTAGATTTGCGAATCAAGACACCAAACCCGCTAACAGCAACAGCCACCGCAGTATCGTTTGTTCACGCGACTTTTTTAAACGACTGGCTTTAAACGACCGTCACACTCAACTTGGCTTGGAAATGGCTGAATTGTGGTCAGTAGATGAGGTGCAGACGTTGGTAGCGGAGGAGCGGATGATGTCATTATTCTATTAATGATTCTTTAATACAGTGGTTCTCAACTCCAGTCCTCGCGACCCACTGCTCTGAACATTTTGTATGTCTCCCTTATTTAACACACCTGAATCAGATCATCAGTTAGTTGGAGAGAGTCTGCGAGGACTGGAGTTGAGAACCACTGCTTTAATATATGCGAAACAAATTAAAAACTGCATTGTTCCTCGTGACAAATGGTAGCAAACTGAAACTTGAAATTGTCATTACTATTCTTAAGCTACAAATTAAATCTCTTTATATAATTAATAATTATACAAATTAATAAACAATACAAGTATCATTTGAAAAGAAAAAATGCATTTTACAGGTAGTGGATTCTTGGAAAGCACTATTCATAACTTCATAATTTGTAGCTCAAGTGAGTACAAAGTGCTCAAAATTATTTTTCTTAATCTTTTTCTTTCTTTCTTTCTTTCTTTCTTTCTTTCTTTCTTTCTTTCTTTCTTTTTTTTTCTTCTATTTTTTTTTACAATTACAGTATATCAACGTCCATGACCCAATCAAATTCTGGTGGTTAAAATCATACTTTATTATCACTGATTCGCTTATACATCCCATTACAATAGTCAAATGCATTACAGTCGTCTTTAAAATATTACTATTCTAACGGATTATTGTAGTATTCACTAATATTTTAACCAGTATTAATGTTGTGCTTGTTTTTCTTGTTTGTCTTTTTTTTTTGTCTAGGATCACATAATCTGAAGGGTAATCGAAAGCTGTATGGTGTCGCAGATGCTGCCTTACACACATCCTCCACAGCTGCTGCAGAGAGCACGAAGAGAGGCAATTCGTACTGCCACAGTGTCAAATTGGCCTTAAAGAAGCACTACTTACCACGGCCACTTTCAACACAAACTCATTTAGAGAACCACCCGACTGATGAGTCCACAAACTACACAATATCCTTCACACCCTGTGCTGCCAAGGGCTTGAGCCCCCTGGGCCTTTCCAAGTAGACCGCAATCAGATCCATTTCACCATGATAGAACCTGCGAGCATCCCTGGGCTCACACAGGACTGTTTGACTCAGCAGAGTCCTACCTGTCCGGGCTGCTTTATTGAGACCAAGGATTTGTCCAATGTAGAGGCCAGTATCAACCTCAAAATGGCTGACATGACGCGGGACTACACCACCTGCCCTATCTCTGATATTAACATTCAATGTATGAGCACAAGTGAAACAGTAAGTTATGGAGAAGCGCTCCTCTCGGATCAACTTTTGAGCTTTCCTGTCCCCAAAACCCAGCTGTTGGAGAAGAAGGACACAGAGAAAATAGACTTAGATGATTCAGCCTCCAAAAACCTGTATGAGGGTCTGCTATTAGACAAGTGCAATGGAGACGATGGCTTGCTTACCAATCCAAATCAGGACTGGGGCTATTTTGAGTCCTTCATTAGCGAGAGTAAGATGGAATTGCTGGATCTCTGCTCCAAGAACGAGCTCTCCGTAAATCTCTTCTCTGAAGAGGACGTGGGCAATTATATGTTTGATGATGATGATGATTCCACTCTGAGCAGTGATGTGTGCTCGCTAAAGATTCGCTACGAGTCCTTCCAGGACAACATGAGGGAGAAAACCAATGTTCTGCAAGAAGAAACCCAGTTCAACTTTTTCCCAAGTGTCTTGGTAAACTGCACAAAGAAAGAGAGTAGTGGGGTAAAGCGAGTTGTGGATGATCTACCACCAAAATCAGAGGAGCTTGAATTCCAAAATGACAGCAAAGGGGATGAAAATGACTGCTCCATTGAGCAGACACCCGATTACAACCAGAAAATGAACTACTTCATTGATTCAAGCAACTCAGCTGAAGACTCAGGAGAGTATAGTGATGACAGCTCCTCCACCATTTCCTCTCTTGACACCTTCCAAGACAACAGGCCTAAAAACTTGTTCTCACGAAAGAACGCAAGCTGCTCAAACCATCTGAACTATGGATTACGGGCCAAGAGAAAAATTAGGTATAGTGATGACTACTTGTATTATGTTGAATCCACTGATGGGGAAAGAAACATTGAAAAGCGAGAGAAACTACCGATTGGTCCAAAACAAGAAGAGGATCTTGATTGGTGCCCTAAAAAGAGACGAAAATACTCTCGCAAGGATCCACCTGTAATAATCAAATACATTATTGTGAACAGGTTCAAAGGAGACAAATGCATGGCTATAAAGCTGGGCAGAATTGAATCAGCCGACACGACAGTAAGCTTAAATGAGGATAAAATCAACAAATATGAGAAGCTTGCTCCTCTGAAAGATTTCTGGCAGGAGAAACAGAGAGAAAGAGAGGAACAGCTTAAGCTGGCAGCAGGAGGTAAACACAATTCTCACCATCATGCCTTTAGTTCGAGTCCCTCCAAAAGGAAATACAAGCTAGCAAACAGGCTTAGAATTCAGAGAATTCATACTGTGGAGCAATCACCCAACACCCAGGGCCCCTTTGCCTCTGATCCCAGGCAGGAGGTTTCTTCTACAGATGAAACTGCCTCCATGGGAATGCCATTAACAATAGCCACCAGCTGTGCAAGCACATTAGGCCCCAATGACATCATACACACTGCCACCCGGAAGAGCAGATCACAAGAGAGGGAGGAAGGCAGAATAGGAAATCAAATATTCAGAATACAGAAATTCAGAAGCGAAGCCAGACTTAGGAGCAAGAAAATGAGAGACCTTGTGGAGAATAGCGAGAGCGTGACAGACCTGACAGAAGTTTGCTCGCTGCAGAAAACGATGGACGCAGTAGGAGGTGCTGAAGATAAAAACGTCAGCCCAGCTGCACACAGTCCTCATTTGTGTGAGAGTCAAACAGCTAATGCCTCTGACAAATTTGCTTTTGTGACTACCACCTGCTCCCCTAACAAAGAGGCATCGTCTGAGAATATGGCTGCAAGTGTTTCCGTTATCCCAGGGGGCTACCTGCAAACATTGTTAGATGCCTCTGATTCTTCAGGTAGCACTGGCATCCAGTTTTTCCCTCAGCAGACCCACCACTCTCTGGATCTCTCTTTGGAAAAGCAGCAATTCACCTCAATTCAGATAGCACAAAGTTGTGTCCTTTCTCCACCATCAGAATCAGAGCTCCAACAGTCACCCCAGAATTGTCCAACTCTCACCCAGATGTGGCACCCGCAGCTTGGCCCCAACCAGCAGTTTGGTGCTGCAGATATTGTTGAATCTGCGATCCAACCCAACAGCTTCACTGGAGAGATGGCTATGCCGATGTCTGAGAGTCTGACTGTGTCAGGCTATAGTCAGCTGAGTCTGGAGAGCAACAGAATGCTTTATGAGAAGAATTACATGCCTGAGCAGCCATTGCCTCCTGATGCTGAGTTTCAGACATGTCAGGGGCAGCCACAGTTTCAAAGAGCCACACTGCACACCGACAACGGCCGACTCATCAGTTTCGACTCAGTTGGCTCATTGTCAGCTGCTTCTAGCAATTACAGCTCTCTGAGTCTTAAGTCCTGCGAGAAAGATGGAGAGGATGATGTGAATGAGAACTTTCTGGCCCACTGCAGTCCCAAACTGGTGATTCAGCAGAGTATCGAAGCAATCACACCCCTGAGGGAGTCCACAGACTTGCTGGATATCTCCAACTTCACTCCCGATAAATTCAGACACACATCACTGTCAGAACTCTCTCCTCCAGAGACACCTAATTTATCCCCTCAAGTTATGGGCCGTGAGATGAAAATAGCTGGGAAGGCCACTGACCTCCAGGACGGGGCTAAGATGTCATGCACCAAAGACATGGACTGGAACCGCAAAATGATCGAGCAGCGAGATCTGTCTAGATATTCAGTAGATGGTCATGAGTATCAACTGCACATTTTTAATGGTGAAGACAACTTAAGCCTGGGGACGAAAGAGGAAAATCTAGCTGACTTTGATGGTGATATGATGAGTGCAATTAAGGGGACCAAGGCGAAAAGGAAAAATACCAACAAACAAACTGCAGGGCAGGGTACCAAAAAAAGCAAAGCCCCAAGAGCCCCTAAGGCAGAAAAGGGAAAAATTCCACGTCAGACATCAAGAGCATCTAAAAAGTTAAAGGCTTTACTGGATGAGAAGGGTGGTAAAGGCCAGACTGAGGGCGCTGGTCATCCACTACAGGACAGTGGCTCTGAGGAATGGACAGGAATAGTTTGTTCAGAGGGCAAAAGTCAAACCCACGATGACCAGCGAGAGTTTGAAGAGCCATCCAACATCTTGTCAAATATTGTCTCAGGGATGGCCGAAGTACAGAGATTCATGATGGCCTCTGTTGAGCCAATATGGGGCCCGGCAGCAAATGTCTGCTTGCCCTCAGAGGCCAACAGCCTCAAGTTAAAAACTCTCAAAATCCTTGCAGGAACTTCATCTGACCCGAAGAAGAAAGGCACTTGTGGGGCTAATGGGGGCACAAAAGGCAGAAAAGGTGGGACAAAAGGTGGCAAAAACCAGGCAAAGTTAAATGCCTCCCTGCCTTTTTTCCCTCAGTTGGCTTTGGGCTGTAACGTGTTTGACAAGCCTAGCCTTGGCGTTCCTGGTGTAAATGGGCCTGCGCACAAAAAGATGTACCGTCACAAAACCAGTGCAAAATTCCCTCGGATTGAAAATCTAAAGGGCACGCGACCAGAACGAGACTCAAATAAGGACATATCATTAATGGCATCTTTTGAGAAACTGAGGTAATATTTTATATCTAGCTGCTGATGCACGTTCCTCACTTTCCCACTTCCTCCTCATTTCTTGACTCAAGACCAGAGATGCATGGATTTACGTTATTCTTTAGTACCCCCTCCTTCTTTTTGCCCCCGAAGAGGATATTGATATCTTGCATGAGAAACTTCTTGTACTCGCAAACTACCTATTGATTGATTGTGCAAAGCTTGATTGAGATTTTAGATGACCATGGCTGCATTTTTCTTCTGCATTCTTGTTTTGCTGTTTTTTTCCCCCCTCGCAGTTGCTGATTAGTTTTTGTCTGAAGAAAAGGAAAAACTTTGATAAGTGCAAATTCTCTTTTTTGGACCTTTTTTTGTTCAGTTCTCAGTGAATCTTGCTGCCCTCATGTAATTATATTTCTCTCTTCAAACATGTAGCTATTAAAATGTCTTTGTGTGAAACAAGCTCCCAATTTGATTATGTATGCTGAAACCGATGCCCTCTCCTCTCTTTTTACCCTTTTACTGCCTGACTTTTTTAAGTGTGAATTGCTCAGCCCCTTGTCTAAGATAACAACATCCTTGGTACATCCCTAAACATTATCAGCACACAATGGGACCATTTTGTATTGAAGACATATCAGATTAATGTTGTTCTAATTACTTTTACTGTTGGAATGTACTTATGATTTTCTCTTATCTACTATGCTTTTTACAGGAGTTGTACTGGAAATTGTTTTAGATGGACATTTCTATGCCATGGAAATCCCAAAATGCTTCTTTTTTTTACTTTTTTTTTACAGTATCTTTACTGTATCACTCTACAGAAATGCACTCTTTAAAACGAAACATGAATACTATTCGTGTCCCAAATATAAATGATCTGTGCATTTATAATCTGAATGAATACTGGCTATATAACAATTGCTATCCTAATGAATGCTGGCTGTTCTCTCAAGACTTGTTTTTGGTTAGTTGTTTTGTCTGTTTTCTTTGGGCACCCTATTGTTTGAAGAGCACCTGCAGCTGACAGTGGTACAACCACTCAACCAAAACAACTAGACTCTGAACTTTTTTTACTTTTCCCACCTTGCTTGCCAAATTCAATGTACCTCAGCATTACTTCTGCTTAGAAACAAAAAAGAGAAGAAACTTCTAAACACAGAAAGAAGAAAAATGAGAAAGGTGGACGCAGATAATGTTAATAGAGGACGGTATCAGTTGGTAAGCAATCATTTCACAATCTACTGTAACAGGGACTGGGAACATAATGTTCCATATTTTGCGTATTTGTTGAATGGGATACTTTTGACAATTTAACCCACTTTTAAACATTTGCCTTCCGGTTTGCCATAAATGTTTAAGTATCCTGTGCTAACAATTTCATCTGACAACAAGAAGTTGTTCATATGTGAATTAAAAAAAAAAAATTTTGTTGAACATGCTGTTTTTTTACTTTTTTTTCTATTTTTTTTTCTTTTTCAGTTTAGTTCATTTTATTAGTGGAACATAATTATTAACACATTTGCTTTGCTATTGTTGCAGAATTCCAACCTTTGAAACCAAATTGGTCCTTTCAAAAGCACATTGGCATTTACCACATATAGATTTGTAGACGACACCTTTGATTTAAGAGTTGCTCTAGGAGGATATCTCAGGTAAAGTAATGCCTTACCTATAGCTTTTACCTTAGACAGATTTCACTCCGCCCCCTCTGCCTCTAGCCGGCCATGTTTAGCACCAGGATGATGCTGATGGGAAACTGCACATGGGCCGCTCGCCCAACTTGCCTGCCTTCTCTCATTTCTGCCTGTTGTCAACTGAATGTACTTCTAGTTTTCTACAATGTGCCACTGTTAAGCTGCCTCCTCCTACTGGTGCTAAGAAGGTAATTGTATTCTCCCAGAAATTATGAAACAAGGAATATTTGAATTGAAAACCCTACTCCTCTCTTTATGAATGTACAATATATGGTTCTGTTTGATGTATTCACGACACAATTCTTTGTCATTAATTGGAATTGCTTTTGCCTTTTTGTTGGAGAAATTATCAAGCTTTATAAATATTGTCTAGAGTTGATACCAGAGGGACTCTCGACATCACAAAAAAATTGTATATTTTTCTCTGTGCCAATTTGTAAGATATTTTGTAAGTGTATATTTTTCTTAGAAAGTGCTGTGAAGTATTAGTATGTGTGTGTGTGTGTGCGTGTGCGTGTGTGTGTGTGTGTGTGTGTGAGTAACCTTTTTTGTGCCTCTGTAGGCAGTGAAAAGGATGTATAATGACAAGCTTTTGGTTTTAAAAACCAAAATATTAAGAAACAAAAAATGAAAAGGATAAAACTCTACCTTTTGTTGCAAGTTTTGTAAGAGGAAAATTATCTTGTTGTGAGAGTGTTGTGTTATTGTGAAAAACACATATAGGCAAAAAAGTTCAGACAAAAATTGTGAACTATTCGCTGTTTTATAGATTTTCTTGTAAATTATTCTTGTATTATTTTATGTTGTATCTGTTGCAAAGGTTTTAAATATTTGTGATCAAGCCTGTATGGTGAAATGTAATATTGGTAACTTGCTGAGTTTTGTAATAATGTTTATGGAGTACATATACAAATTAAAAGAAGATTTTGAATGCTGCCTTTTGAATGTTGTCACATTTATTGTGTGTGTGTGTGTGTGTGTGTGTGTGTGTGTGTGTGTGTGTGTGTGTGTGTGTGTGTGTGTGTGTGTGTGTGTGTGTGTGTGTGTGTGTGTGTGTGTGTGTGTGTGTGTGTGTGTGTGTGTGTGTGTGTGTGTGTGTGTGTGTGTGTGTGTGTGTGTGTGTGTGTGTGTGTGTGTGTGTGTGTGTGTGAGAGTGAGTGAATGATCGATCACGCTTATCATTCAATGTTGCATTCAATGCTACTACGTATATGTCATATATGTCAGCGTATTTCCAAAGTATATGTTGGCAGATAAAGTCCTAATTTCTTATGGGGACATCGTTACAAGCTTCTGCAGTGGAATAATGTGACATATCTCCAAAACACTGCAGTGAAATGATTTCAGATGAGGTAGGCACAATGCATGGGACATTGCGTGCAAGAATATCTGAGTAACAAATGCATTGAAGACTAACTTATTCCAGGAAAGTAAAATAAATGAAATTGCAAAAAGAGAAAGAGTAAACTCTTTATGTTGTCTGCTTTTTGCAAATAATTATGCTGTGGTGATTATGTAATTATGTGTCCTGCCCGCTCTCCAGGACCTATACCTGAAAAGGTCAGGTAAACTCATCAGACTCCACTCACGCCACCGGCCACAACCTATGAACTGTTGTCATCAGGACGGCGCCTCGGATCACTATAAGCACAGGGACAGTTTCTTCCCACAGGATATTTCCCTCGTGAACAGTTAAATGCCTTCCAATTCCAATACCCCTCTTTTTATCCTTGTAAATTCATTTAATATTCAAATTCCTTTCAGCTGCAGAAAAGTTAATTAACATGTTTGTTTTCTTTCGCATTGATTGTAATGCGCTTCTATAATGGGGTTTCTAAGCATACTTTAAATTCTAACCTCTGTAAACCCTAATGCTCAAAATAATTAATTGGTTTGAGTAGGACAAACTTAAATTAAACTAATTAGTTCAGTCAAATTCACTTTTATGAGTATTTAGCACTTTCTTTTTCTTTAAAGTTCACAGAACTGATATATTTTAAGTAAACTGAACTGTTTCATTGTTTTGAGTTTTATTAATTATTTCTTTTAATTTAGACAAACTTAATTTGAACTGAAACGGCTGGGATGTCTATTTCATGTTTTGCCGATGGCACTCGAAAGGGAGAGTAAATGCTAAAATTAAGTGTAATATAATGTTTTTTTTGTGTGTGCTAGATTAATGTTAAGTGGGAGATTTAGTAGTGATTAATGTTTTGTTATGCTAATTTAGAAGAATTTCTGTTAATGTTGGTATTAGGATAGTTACCTCATGGTGACGAGTGGTGCATGAGCTTAATTCGAGATCAAATAATACATTTATATTGTTGCACTTAAATAGCAAGTGCTTCTATAAAACATAATAATGCTCATAGAAAATGAGTATGTTCTCAGATTAGCTTTTGAAGTTAAGCTATTGAAGCTAATACTAATAACAGGGTTCACATCAAGATTACTTTAAAGTTAATTGTATGAATTCGTGTACTCAAACATTTCAAGCTAAGAACAATTGAAATGTATATGTACAAAATAAAAAATCTGCTAGTCCTGCTTAAATGAAAAAATTTGAGGCACTTGATTGCCTTAAATGCCAACTTATTCGGGTTTAGAGATCATATTACTCCCGGTTTGAAGTCACTACAAGTCACTACATTGGCTACCAGTTAAAGGAATAGGAATTTATTTATTTGTCTACTGTGGAAGTCAATGGGGTCCATCAACTGTCTAGTTACCGACATTCTTCACTAACTTGTTTTGTGTTCAGCAGGAGAAAGAAACTCATACAGGTTTGAAACAACTTGAGGTGATATAATGACAGAATTTTCATTTGTAAGCAAACTATTCCTTTAGTCGATTTTAAAGTTCTCATGCTCACATACAAAGCTCTCCACGGTCTGACCTCAGAGTATTTATCTCGACTTTTAACACCTTATTTTCCAAACCGAAGTCTTCACTCTTCTCAGCAGGGTTGTTGGTTGTCAATCAACACGGTTACGTTCCATGGTGGACAGCTTTTTCTAGAGCTGCTCTGTTGTGGAACCAACTTGAAATTCGGGAAGCACATCTCTTGGAATTTTTAAAACAGTTAAAAAATAAATAAAAAATAATAATGATAATAATAGGCTAATGATATGTATTCTACATGTTGATTGTGGTAATCATTGCTGGTTTCTTGTTTATGTTAATCGCTCTTTTGTTTAATTTATTTTGTATTACGATAAATGTTCATTATCCGTAGCTAAATGTTTTTTTCTGACTAAACCTATCTGTGTCTTTATACTTTTTTTTTTTTTTTTTTTACTCAAATGTTATTATGTGTTGTTATATTAATATGTGTGTACTGGAAGCTTCAATACCATGGTAAATTCCTCCAACTAAATTCCAGTTGGCAATAAAGCTCTTTCTGAATCTGATTATAAACACAAATGTGACCTTCAAAGAAATTATTCAGAGTAGCACCACTGGCAAAGCATGTATGAATAATAATAACAAGGTAGAAGTACAAAAAATCTCGAAACATGACATCTTTTTATCTCACGGTTTAGGCAACTCAAAGAAACGCGCTCTGAATGCGTTTACACGTAATCCAGACATTAGGCTTGTTTCGACTTCATGAATACAGTGCTGTGCAGACCGACCAGCGGCTGACTGGAAGCAGTGCAATTTTGAATTAAAAAAAAAAAATTGTGTCCGACTTGAGACAGCGCAGTGTGACGTTTGGCATCAAAATAAATTTTCTTCTTCTTCTTTTTTTAGTAGATATAATTATACAATAGACAACAAATATTATCAACATGTAAAACAACCGGAACAACAACCAGAGGAGAGAAGAAAAAAAACAACAACAAGACAAACTGCACAATAATGATGCAAGAAAAGATAAGCAAATAAATAAAGGAGATAGCCTACAATCAATTAGAGCATCCAAGAAAATGCGACAAAATGTAAAGGGCGATTATAAAGAGAGCACAACCAGACTAATGTGTTCCTTGCTGGTCTTCTCTGAAACAGAAACAGAAAGCGTTTCGGTGAAATTCACAGAGAAAAACTTTGAATACTGGCTCATGATTAGAAAGTTTACATTTATAAATATGAAATTGTGCTTTGCTATGAGAACTAGGCTAATAGATTTATAAAGTACAATATTTTTTATAATTATTTAAATTGTTTTTTTTTCTCCGTATTAATAAAACCAAATAGCCCGTAACATATTTCCAAAATAAAGAAAAATTAGGGTAGCCTACGCAAAATCAATAATATACCTGCAAAAGCTCTTCCAAAATGGTTTGGTAAAGTTACAGTCCCAAAACAATATACAGTATTTTCATCCTGTGCATTACAGAAATTCGAGAGCAGTTTCTCTTTTTTTTTTATTTTTTTTTTTTAGTTTCTCCAGAGCGGCTGACGAGCTCTGATGACGACACAGCTGTTCAACGATTGGCCGAATCCAAGGCATGACAACGCACACGTCACCTTCAGTTCCACTATCAGCATTTTTATAACAGTTAAATAACTTTTCATGTAGGCCTAGTCGTCATATTATATTGTGTCATATTTATCAAAATAAAACTGATTAAAAAAAAAACTTAGACCTCACTATTGCTATACAGGTGATAATAAAAAAATTAGAATATGGTGCAAAAGTTCTTTTATTTCAGTAATTGAACTTAAAAGATGAAACTAATATATTATATAGACTCATTACATGCAAAGTGAGATATTTAAAGCCTTTATTTGTTATAATTTTGATCATTATGGCTTGCAGCTTATGACAACCCCAAAGTCAAAATTAGAATATTGTGAAAAGGTTTTCATAAGCTGTAAGCTATAATCATCAAAATTATAACAAATAAAGGCTTGAAATATCTCACTTTGTGTAATGAGTTTATATAATATATTAGTTTCACCGTTTAAGTTCAAGTATAAGTTAGTTTAAGTTAGTATCTTGTGGTCAATTTAAATATTTATTGGATAATCATCAGAGTAAATTGGTTGTGTGTAAATGTTTGTAACCAGATGCATTTTATATATATATTTTAATTTTTATTTATGTAATGAGATTTGTTTGTGTGTTGTAAATTTTGATGTAAATTGTCTATGTAAACTTAGCTGCCTATCTTGGCCAGGACACTCCCGAAAAAGAGATTTTAATCTCAGTGAGTTTTCTTCCTGGTAAAATAAAGGTTATATATATTCAAATTTTTCGAGTATCACCTGTATAGAAGATCTTGACCAAAAATTGATGCACCTCATGATGAAAAATTTATTTCCATCAATACATTTTTGGTCAAGATCTTGTATTGTCAGTGCAAGAGTCCAGCACTGTGTAACGTCTCCTCCAGCACATCCAGAAGAGTCTCAGTGAATCTAAGCCTGGACTCTATTATTAGAAATTATTCTTCATGCTCTTCACAACCATTCTTTCATAATCTAAGCTTGATGAATCTTGATATTGTCATCCTGTAAATTAACATGGCCATGATGTGTGTTCCTGCATGGCTGTTTAAGAAATGAAAAACACTCTATCAATTAGGGTTAGAAGAACTGTTGCCAAACATATAATATGAAACATAATACTCACTGCAATAATGATCCAATCACTCTTAAGCATTTGCCTATTTAAATCCTAACAGATTTTTTTTTTTTTGGGGCCGGGCAAAGTATCATGTTTTTAATTGTGCCAGACCTCTAACTTCATATTTCCTGCGCAATGTTTTGAGCCATCGGTTTCGGTTTGTCAAAATACCCTTTTGAATGGACACACGGACTTTGACATCAAGAAACAAATGAGATGGAAAGTGTTTTCTCCGCTTTTTCTTTTTAGCAGGTGTGCTCATTTTTTGTTATTCGATGTTATTCAGTTGTGAAATTTCTGATTTGCATTGAATTGCCCTTATTTCTGTGACCCAGAACAAATATGCAACCAATGTTCAGATGAGTCACAACCCTCCAGTAGAGAAGCGCTGACTTTGACCCTTGACAATCAAGAACAAAGCATTACATTATTTGAATTCAAAACAACAACACAAATGATGAAGAACAACAATGCTACCCTCAACTTTGACAGATGTGATTTTCAAAGGGTGAACCACTTGAACAACAACATATTTGAGTATTTATTTATTGAGATCATTCAGGAATGAATGTTTTTGACTGTTATGAAGTTCTAGCAGAAAGACTCGGGAGATTGAATGATGTATAAGGATATGATTGGATGTGAAGGTAATAAGTGACATAAATTAAATCTTCCTGGCAGAATATATGCTAAAGCTTTCATATCTTTTTCATTAAAATCTAAGCTTACTGTAATATATTAAATACACAACCAAAAATTAAAATGTCTGTCATTTTATGTCATTCAAAACTTGTATGCCATTCTTCTTCTTCTAGAACACAAGATATTTTAAAAGTTAATGGGACCCAAAGACTTTTGTATGTAAAATATGATCTGTTATGTTCCACAGAAGAAAGAAATGCTGGTTCGGATTGACATGAGGGTGAGAACATGTATGTTTGTGTTTAGGAGAAGAGAGATAAATACTAATATTAGGGAGTGAAAAGCAGGTTTAATTTTTGGGGTAGAGGTTCTCCCTGTTTCTCTTATTTCTTTTCTATATAAAATTCATGCCAAAAAATAATAATACTTGTACTCCTTGATCACAGTTACTCTGAATTGACCAATGCTCATAAAAATTGCTGCACAAACTATTTTTATTATCACTTTAAAATGGTACTTGTTTTGTTTTCCTGTACTAGTTTTGTATTATTTATTTGTTAACTCCTTGCGAATATTAAAGTCAGCATGAAACGTAAGATACAATTGTATTTTCTTCTTTATTGTGACTTATATTTGAGTATAAATTTAGGGCAGGATTTGATTTGGTGTATGGGGAATGTTAGCACTCATAAGGGGGTAAAGTTAGCTGTACAATTGAATTATAATGATTTCACGTGACCTCATACTGAACCTAAATAGCAAATCTGCCCAGAATATTTTTCCTGGTTGATGAATATGTTGATGCTTTTGTTTCTTCTGGTATCTCTTTTACAATTTCATAATAAAAGTTAAGCTCTTGATGCTTAGAAAACAATTACTCAGCCCGTGAACTTAAAACTGCATTTGTATTGTCATTTTGGACAGACATTGACAAACTAATTTCAGTGTTATTTTGTGTAATAATGACTATATTGAAAGATCCATAATGTTTTAGCATAACTATATGGGTTTGATATCCAGCTCTGAGATCACTGCAAAATTAGCAGTTTCTCTGGATTTATCCTCTGTTTGAGTAAAATGAACATTTTTAATTTATTCTACAAACTACTGACAACATTTCTTCCAAATTTCAAATAAAAATATTGTCATTTAGAGCATTTATTTGCAGAAAATGACAACGGGTCAAAATAACGGAAAAAAGATTCAGTGTTGTTGAATAATGCAAAGAAAGCAAGTTTATATGCATTTTTAAACAACACAATATTTGAACCTGGGAAGAGTTCAGAAATCAATATTTGGTGGAATAACCCAATCGCAGCTTTCATGTCTTGGCATGTTCTCCATCAGTCGGTCACATTGCTGAGGCACATTTGCTTTACGCCACTCCTGGTGAAGAACATCCAGCAGTTTGTCTTTATTTAATGGCTGGTGAAGCTCTTGATCACGTTCCAGAGGTGTTCAGTGGTTCAGATTGTGATGGTCATGACAGGGTCTTGATCTGGTGCTCGATTGTCCTGGCTTTGAGGATTGGAGATTTGTCCTGCGGGAAAAAACAATCCTTCCAGTTGGGGAACATTGTCAGAGCAGAAGGAAGCAATTTTTCTTTCAGGATAATCTTGTACATGGCTTGAGTTATGCATCCTTCACAAATACATATCTTACTAGCCTCACTGAAGAATTAGGGTTATTCCACAGAATATTGAACTCTTCATAAGTTAAAACGTTAGAAATTGTGTTGTTTAAAAATGAATTTAAACTTGTTTTCTTTGCATTACTAAATGTGTGGAAATGGCATCTTTTTTTCCATTCTTTTGACCTGGTTTCATTTTTTTTTTTTTTTTTTTTTACTCAGAGGCCTACATATAAATAACAATTCCAGAGAAACTGCTAATTTTGCAGTGGTCTCTTAATTTTTTTCCAGAGCTGTATTTGATATTATCTCTGAGACACATTCGCTACTAAAATAGGTTTATGTTTAGCCAAAACAAGAAATAAGCGACATGTGGTGATTGTACAGTGATTTATAGAGTTGTTCTTAGGCTTGGCACAAACGCTACTTCCTACAACATGATGTTGACATAACGTGAGTTTCTATTTCAGCGTTAAATAAGGACTTTTAAGTTGTATTACGTTTTCGCACTATTCCGCACACCGGAAGTAGATTCATGCCGAAGAGACGCTTGAGAAAATGTACTCCTGAATAGCTGTCAAGAATAACACTTATAAACATCTACAAGGCAGATAAGGGAACTGTTACTAGATAAGGCTTCGACGAGTTCATTGAGGTATTCTTCTGTGTTCTTGTTTATTTCACCAGTCAGTTATTGTGGTCGTCGAAATGACGGAGAGCTCGCTGGCTGTTTTTATCTCATAGCCGTGCTAACATTAGCTTCTCTTTAGCTTAGCATGAACAAGAGAGCCGCTTCTCCATAGGCTTCGCGAGCTAACTTGAGCCCAGCTTGAGCTCATGCTATAGCTAACATTAGCCTTCACCCGTTCCCCCAGTTCATGGTTGCGAGAGGTTTGTCGTCACACATTACGAAATATACCGTAGCTATAATATTAGTGATATTAGTCCACTTAATGGACGCGCTTCCATTGGTAAAGCATTCATTGTGATAATTGTATGTACCGTCGAGGACATACGCAAGTTAAAGGTTGTTTTCCTTGAGATTCCCGAGCTTTAGCCTGTTTAGCTCGCTGATGCCATTTTGTTTTCAGTCAGCTCTTTATATCTGAACAGAGAGACTCGAGAGATCACATCCTAACTCACACTATTACGTTTTTTTAAGATTATTCTAGTCACCGAGCACGTTCACGTTATAACCATTTTTATTAGCTACATGTGACATTTAAAAGACACGTATAGTAACTGTGTGGCCATATGATGGTGATGCTATCATATAGTGAAGCCATGATACTGGATGATTGCTATACTCATTTATTGTATAGTCACATACTTCTCATGTTGGGTTGAATTCAATGGTTGTTGGGTCATTATGTGTGTTTTGACTGATTGCCACTGTGTTGTAGTTGGATCTGACATCTGGGTCGCAGTGATGGAGGGTCAGGATAATGCAGATCAGGGCTGCAGTGATCAGTCTGAAACACAACGCCGGAGACAGCTGGACCGTCTGGACAGAGAAGAAGCCTTCTACCGGTTTGTCAACAATCTCAGTGAGGAAGACTATAGGCTCATGAGAGACAACAATCTGCTTGGCACGCCTGGTAAATCATTTGTTTTTTTACTGTGCAAAATAACAACTAATGGCTTCATTGAGATATTTTGGTCATGTAATAGCAGGGTCGTTCCTTGTCAACTCAACCAGAGGTCCTCGGCTCAAACGTTTAATTTAGTTCAAACCTTTTCTGAAGAACGATTTTAAATGCCATTACTGAGAGTAATCCACCATTTTGTAGAGGGGGTCAACATGGCTATTTTCACCTATTATTTAAAGCCAAATTACAGTGGGGAGATAATGACTTTAGAAAGATGACAGCATCATTATTTTGTTATTACACATAGATGGGTAGGTCTGTTAGTAAATTGTTGTCTTTAGCAATATACCAATGGTGACAATTCATAAATGTAGAGATGCATGTTTTTTCCAAAGTTGGTATGCCTTTAACTCAAAGTAATACAAATATCAGTATGGTTTTAGATTCCCGCTCTTAAACTTTTCTTTTGGTGTCTTCATTGTTTTAAGGCTTTATATGGCTCAATCCCAGAGATACTGGGATCTCAATATGGCTTCATGAGTAAACTGTTAAATTGTACACATTTTCAGTGGTCAAAAACCAAATGTGGGTGGCTTTTGTATACAGCTGACTCTTTTTTTTTTTCTTTTAAAGAGGAATGTCGGAAGAACACATAATGTTGAGAAAAATTTTTTATATTGGTCAACCACAAATTTTGGGCACTGAAAATGCGTACAATTCAACAGTTTACTTGTGGAGTTATTTTGGGATCCCATTATCTCTGGGATTTAACCATATAGAGCCTTCAAAATGAAAACACCAAAAGAAAAGTAAAAAAAAACAAATAACCCTGTTTTTATTAATTTTCATAAATCATGTTTTTTTTTATTGTAATTTCCAAGTAATATCAACCAATCTGGAGTTGGGTTGTTTTGATTAAAGCTGCAGTCCGTAACTTTTTACAGTGGTACTGGTGAATTTCCACTGGAAATTTGAGCATGTCTTTGCATCATTACGTCACATCTGTACACATAAAGAAGAGTCTCGGCTAGTCGGCTATATTGCTCATTACGTCACATCTGTACACATAAAGAAGAGTCTCGGCTAGTCGGCTATATTGCTCATTACGTCACATCTGTACACATAAAGAAGAGTCTCGGCTAGTTGGCTATATTGCTCATTACGTCACATCTGTACACATAAAGAAGACAGGGCTCGCAAAATTTCTAAATCGCTGGTAGCCCTTCGGGCAGGCACTCTTCAGATTTTGCTATATATTTGCTATATAGTTAGGGGTGTTCGGGGGCCAATCTGCAATAATTTTCTCGGCGGCCCGAGAACATTTTGATTTCTCTGATCTACATGTGCATTTTAAGATGTTTTGAATGGCAAAAAAATGGACAACAATAGCTTTAAAACTATGTCACACAGCTGATTATTTTTCTCTCCTCATCAGCCATCACACTCTTTTTCTCTTTGTTTTTCTCTTGCCCTGGCTCTTCCCGTCTTAAAGCTGAGCTTTGACTGATAGGCTTTTCTTTTTTGTCTGTCAATGACGAAAGTAAACTTGGGGTCAGCTGATAGGTTGATTTATGAATAATTTTCTCAGACACGTTAATTTACTGAAAGCTACTAGGAAAGCTAGGTAGCCTAACTAAGTTTATTAAATTTATTCACAATATGTACACATTCATTATTGATCTTAATACAGGGCCGTAGACAGGGCTGTATAATCAAATAGGTCCTAAATTTAAGGTTGTTAGGGGGTTCAAATTTTTTATTTTTCTGATATGTGCATTTCAAGACGTTTGAAGGCCAAAAAAAGGATAAGAAATAGCTTTAAAACCATGTCAGCGGGCAGTATTTGTCAATACCTGCTCTCACTTCTTTCCATCACACTTTTTTCTCTGTCTCCTCATCTTGCCCTGTCTCTTCCCCTCCTAAAGCTGAACTTTTTAAATTTACTGAAGGCTACAAATTGTACTATATTAATTCTCAACATGTACACATTCGTTATTAATATTGTGCCTAACAAGATGAAAACGGCTTTGTTAATGTTTCACGTCCCCTCACAATGACAGTAAACGAATTACATGAGTCACGTTATAGGCCTATTTTCAGTTCAAAATGGCGAAATTAGACAAGTAAATTCGTTTGCCTGATAATTTGTCATTTGTTTAACATTCATGACCTAAAAAAAAAAAAAAACAGAAATATTTAGTTTAGCTACTTACATCTTATCGCACTTGACCGTAAACTGAAGCGTCGAGTCGCTCTGCTCAAATTCGCGCTCAGCCGCTTCTGTGAAAATAAATCCCGCCTACTTTGATTTGATTGGTAATCTCTAATATTCTGACATTGACGAGCAGTGACAGACCAATGAGGCTCAGATACACACACACACACACACACACACACACACACACCCTGTCCTCTGTTTCTGACGTGCGCTCTGTTCGGCGCCACTGCGGATTGAAGACGAAGAATGCGCTGAATCTGATTATAACAAGACTGAAGCGAACACTATTTCAGATAGCCCGTCGGGCAGGCCGGTTATGCATTTTGGTTGCCCGACTGGAAAATACAATAGCCCCGGGACGTCGGGCGGGCGATTTTGCGAGCCCTGGAAGAGTCTCGGCTAGTCGGCTATATTGCTCATTACGTCACATCTGTACACCTAAAGAAGAGTCTCGGCTAGTAGGCTATATTGCTCATTACGTCACATCTGTACACATAAAGAAGAGTCTCGGCTAGTCGGCTATATTGCTCATTACGTCACATCTGTACACATAAAGAAGAGTCTCGGCTAGTCGGCTATATTGCTCATTACGTCACATCTGTACACATAAAGAAGAGTCTCGGCTAGTAGGCTATATTGCTCATTACGTCACATCTGTACACATAAAGAAGAGTCTCGGCTAGTAGGCTATATTGCTCATTACGTCACATCTGTACACATAAAGAAGAGTCTCGGCTAGTAGGCTATATTGCTCATTACGTCACATCTGTACACATAAAGAAGAGTCTCGGCTAGTAGGCTATATTGCTCATTACGTCACATCTGTACACATAAAGAAGAGTCTCGGCTAGTCGGCTATATTGCTTATTACGTCACATCTGTACACATAAAGAAGAGTCTCGGCTAGTCGGCTATATTGCTCATTACGTCACATCTGTACACATAAAGAAGAGTCTCGGCTAGTAGGCTATATTGCTCATTACGTCACATCTGTACACATAAAGAAGAGTCTCGGCTAGTCGGCTATATTGCTCATTACGTCACATCTGTACACATAAAGAAGAGTCTCGGCTAGTCGGCTATATTGCTCATTACGTCACATCTGTACACATAAAGAAGAGTCTCGGCTAGTAGGCTATATTGCTCATTACGTCACATCTGTACACATAAAGAAGAGTCTCGGCTAGTAGGCTATATTGCTCATTACGTCACATCTGTACACATAAAGAAGAGTCTCGGCTAGTCGGCTATATTGCTCATTACGTCACATCTGTACACATAAAGAAGAGTCTCGGCTAGTAGGCTATATTGCTCATTACGTCACATCTGTACACATAAAGAAGAGTCTCGGCTAGTAGGCTATATTGCTCATTACGTCACATCTGTACACATAAAGAAGAGTCTCGGCTAGTAGGCTATATTGCTCATTACGTCACATCTGTACACATAAAGAAGAGTCTCGGCTAGTCGGCTATATTGCTCATTACGTCACATCTGTACACATAAAGAAGAGTCTTGGCTAGTCGGCTATATTGCTCATTACGTCACATCTGTACACATAAAGAAGAGTCTCGGCTAGTCGCTATATTGCTCATTACGTCACATCTGTACACATAAAGAAGAGTCTCGGCTAGTAGGCTATATTGCTCATTACGTCACATCTGTACACATAAAGAAGAGTCTCGGCTAGTCGGCTATATTGCTCATTACGTCACATCTGTACACATAAAGAAGAGTCTCGGCTAGTCGGCTATATTGCTCATTACGTCACATCTGTACACATAAAGAAGAGTCTCGGCTAGTAGGCTATATTGCTCATTACGTCACATCTGTACACATAAAGAAGAGTCTCGGCTAGTAGGCTATATTGCTCATTACGTCACATCTGTACACATAAAGAAGAGTCTCGGCTAGTAGGCTATATTGCTCATTACGTCACATCTGTACACATAAAGAAGAGTCTCGGCTAGTAGGCTATATTGCTCATTACGTCACATCTGTACACATAAAGAAGAGTCTCGGCTAGTCGGCTATATTGCTTATTACGTCACATCTGTACACATAAAGAAGAGTCTCGGCTAGTCGGCTATATTGCTCATTACGTCACATCTGTACACATAAAGAAGAGTCTCGGCTAGTAGGCTATATTGCTCATTACGTCACATCTGTACACATAAAGAAGAGTCTCGGCTAGTCGGCTATATTGCTCATTACGTCACATCTGTACACATAAAGAAGAGTCTCGGCTAGTCGGCTATATTGCTCATTACGTCACATCTGTACACATAAAGAAGAGTCTCGGCTAGTAGGCTATATTGCTCATTACGTCACATCTGTACACATAAAGAAGAGTCTCGGCTAGTAGGCTATATTGCTCATTACGTCACATCTGTACACATAAAGAAGAGTCTCGGCTAGTCGGCTATATTGCTCATTACGTCACATCTGTACACATAAAGAAGAGTCTCGGCTAGTAGGCTATATTGCTCATTACGTCACATCTGTACACATAAAGAAGAGTCTTGGCTAGTCGGCTATATTGCTCATTACGTCACATCTGTACACATAAAGAAGAGTCTCGGCTAGTGGCTATATTGCTCATTACGTCACATCTGTACACATAAAGAAGAGTCTCGGCTAGTAGGCTATATTGCTCATTACGTCACATCTGTACACATAAAGAAGAGTCTCGGCTAGTCGGCTATATTGCTCATTACGTCACATCTGTACACCTAAAGAAGAGTCTCGGCTAGTAGGCTATATTGCTCATTACGTCACATCTGTACACATAAAGAAGAGTCTCGGCTAGTCGGCTATATTGCTCATTACATCACATCTGTACACATAAAGAAGAGTCTCGGCTAGTCGGCTATATTGCTCATTACGTCACATCTGTACACATAAAGAAGAGTCTCGGCTAGTCGGCTATATTGCTCATTACGTCACATCTGTACACATAAAGGAGTCTCGGCTAGTAGGCTATATTGCTCATTACGTCACATCTGTACACATAAAGAAGAGTCTCGGCTAGTCGGCTATATTGCTCATTACGTCACATCTGTACACATAAAGAAGAGTCTCGGCTAGTAGGCTATATTGCTCATTACGTCACATCTGTACACATAAAGAAGAGTCTCGGCTAGTAGGCTATATTGCTCATTACGTCACATCTGTACACATAAAGAAGAGTCTCGGCTAGTAGGCTATATTGCTCATTACGTCACATCTGTACACATAAAGAAGAGTCTCGGCTAGTAGGCTATATTGCTCATTACGTCACATCTGTACACATAAAGAAGAGTCTCGGCTAGTAGGCTATATTGCTCATTACGTCACATCTGTACACATAAAGAAGAGTCTCGGCTAGTAGGCTATATTGCTCATTACGTCACATCTGTACACATAAAGAAGAGTCTCGGCTAGTCGGCTATATTGCTCATTACGTCACATCTGTACACATAAAGAAGAGTCTCGGCTAGTCGGCTATATTGCTCATTACGTCACATCTGTACACATAAAAAAGAGTCTCGGCTAGTAGGCTATATTGCTCATTACGTCACATCTGTACACATAAAGAAGAGTCTCGGCTAGTAGGCTATATTGCTCATTACGTCACATCTGTACACATAAAGAAGAGTCTCGGCTAGTGGCTATATTGCTCATTACGTCACATCTGTACACAAAGGAGTCTCGGCTAGTAGGCTATATTGCTCATTACGTCACATCTGTACACATAAAGAAGAGTCTCGGCTAGTCGGCTATATTGCTCATTACGTCACATCTGTACACATAAAGAAGAGTCTCGGCTAGTCGGCTATATTGCTCATTACATCACATCTGTACACATAAAGAAGAGTCTCGGCTAGTCGGCTATATTGCTCATTACGTCACATCTGTACACATAAAGAAGAGTCTCGGCTAGTCGGCTATATTGCTCATTACGTCACATCTGTACACATAAAGAAGAGTCTCGGCTAGTCGGCTGTATTGCTCATTACGTCACATCTGTACACATAAAGAAGAGTCTCGGCTAGTCGGCTATATTGCTCATTACGTCACATCTGTACACATAAAGAAGAGTCTCGGCTAGTCGGCTATATTGCTCATTACGTCACATCTGTACACATAAAGAAGAGTCTCGGCTAGTGGCTATATTGCTCATTACGTCACATCTGTACACACAAAGAAGAGTCTCGGCTAGTGGCTATATTGCTCATTACGTCACATCTGTACACATAAAGAAGAGTCTCGGCTAGTAGGCTATATTGCTCATTACGTCACATCTGTACACACAAAGAAGAGTCTCGGCTAGTAGGCTAGATTGCTCATTACGTCACATCTGTACACATAAAGAAGAGTCTCGGCTAGTAGGCTATATTGCTCATTACGTCACATCTGTACACACAAAGAAGAGTCTCGGCTAGTAGGCTATATTGCTCATTACGTCACATCTGTACACACAAAGAAGAGTCTCGGCTAGTAGGCTATATTGCTCATTACGTCACATCTGTACACACAAAGAAGAGTCTCGGCTAGTAGGCTATATTGCTCATTACGTCACATCTGTACACATAAAGAAGAGTCTCGGCTAGTAGGCTATATTGCTCATTACGTCACATCTGTACACATAAAGAAGAGTCTCGGCTAGTCGGCTATATTGCTCATTACGTCACATCTGTACACATAAAGAAGAGTCTTGGCTAGTCGGCTATATTGCTCATTACGTCACATCTGTACACATAAAGAAGAGTCTCGGCTAGTGGCTATATTGCTCATTACGTCACATCTGTACACACAAAGAAGAGTCTCGGCTAGTGGCTATATTGCTCATTACGTCACATCTGTACACATAAAGAAGAGTCTCGGCTAGTAGGCTATATTGCTCATTACGTCACATCTGTACACATAAAGAAGAGTCTTGGCTAGTCGGCTATATTGCTCATTACGTCACATCTGTACACATAAAGAAGAGTCTCGGCTAGTGGCTATATTGCTCATTACGTCACATCTGTACACATAAAGAAGAGTCTCGGCTAGTAGGCTATATTGCTCATTACGTCACATCTGTACACATAAAGAAGAGTCTCGGCTAGTCGGCTATATTGCTCATTACGTCACATCTGTACACCTAAAGAAGAGTCTCGGCTAGTAGGCTATATTGCTCATTACGTCACATCTGTACACATAAAGAAGAGTCTCGGCTAGTGGCTATATTGCTCATTACGTCACATCTGTACACATAAAGAAGAGTCTCGGCTAGTCGGCTATATTGCTCATTACGTCACATCTGTACACATAAAGAAGAGTCTCGGCTAGTCGGCTATATTGCTCATTACGTCACATCTGTACACATAAAGAAGAGTCTCGGCTAGTCGGCTATATTGCTCATTACGTCACATCTGTACACATAAAGAAGAGTCTCGGCTAGTGGCTATATTGCTCATTACGTCACATCTGTACACACAAAGAAGAGTCTCGGCTAGTGGCTATATTGCTCATTACGTCACATCTGTACACATAAAGAAGAGTCTCGGCTAGTAGGCTATATTGCTCATTACGTCACATCTGTACACACAAAGAAGAGTCTCGGCTAGTAGGCTATATTGCTCATTACGTCACATCTGTACACATAATGAAGAGTCTCGGCTAGTGGCTATATTGCTCATTACGTCACATCTGTACACATAAAGAAGAGTCTCGGCTAGTAGGCTATATTGCTCATTACGTCACATCTGTACACATAAAGAAGAGTCTCGGCTAGTCGGCTATATTGCTCATTACGTCACATCTGTACACATAAAGAAGAGTCTCGGCTAGTAGGCTATATTGCTCATTACGTCACATCTGTACACCTAAAGAAGAGTCTCGGCTAGTAGGCTATATTGCTCATTACGTCACATCTGTACACATAAAGAAGAGTCTCGGCTAGTCGGCTATATTGCTCATTACATCACATCTGTACACATAAAGAAGAGTCTCGGCTAGTCGGCTATATTGCTCATTACGTCACATCTGTACACATAAAGAAGAGTCTCGGCTAGTCGGCTATATTGCTCATTACGTCACATCTGTACACATAAAGGAGTCTCGGCTAGTAGGCTATATTGCTCATTACGTCACATCTGTACACATAAAGAAGAGTCTCGGCTAGTCGGCTATATTGCTCATTACGTCACATCTGTACACATAAAGAAGAGTCTCGGCTAGTAGGCTATATTGCTCATTACGTCACATCTGTACACATAAAGAAGAGTCTCGGCTAGTAGACTATATTGCTCATTACGTCACATCTGTACACATAAAGAAGAGTCTCGGCTAGTAGGCTATATTGCTCATTACGTCACATCTGTACACATAAAGAAGAGTCTCGGCTAGTAGGCTATATTGCTCATTACGTCACATCTGTACACATAAAGAAGAGTCTCGGCTAGTAGGCTATATTGCTCATTACGTCACATCTGTACACATAAAGAAGAGTCTCGGCTAGTAGGCTATATTGCTCATTACGTCACATCTGTACACATAAAGAAGAGTCTCGGCTAGTCGGCTATATTGCTCATTACGTCACATCTGTACACATAAAGAAGAGTCTCGGCTAGTCGGCTATATTGCTCATTACGTCACATCTGTACACATAAAAAAGAGTCTCGGCTAGTAGGCTATATTGCTCATTACGTCACATCTGTACACATAAAGAAGAGTCTCGGCTAGTAGGCTATATTGCTCATTACGTCACATCTGTACACATAAAGAAGAGTCTCGGCTAGTGGCTATATTGCTCATTACGTCACATCTGTACACAAAGGAGTCTCGGCTAGTAGGCTATATTGCTCATTACGTCACATCTGTACACATAAAGAAGAGTCTCGGCTAGTCGGCTATATTGCTCATTACGTCACATCTGTACACATAAAGAAGAGTCTCGGCTAGTCGGCTATATTGCTCATTACGTCACATCTGTACACATAAAGAAGAGTCTCGGCTAGTCGGCTATATTGCTCATTACGTCACATCTGTACACATAAAGAAGAGTCTCGGCTAGTCGGCTATATTGCTCATTACGTCACATCTGTACACATAAAGAAGAGTCTCGGCTAGTCGGCTATATTGCTCATTACGTCACATCTGTACACATAAAGAAGAGTCTCGGCTAGTCGGCTATATTGCTCATTACGTCACATCTGTACACATAAAGAAGAGTCTCGGCTAGTCGGCTATATTGCTCATTACGTCACATCTGTACACATAAAGAAGAGTCTCGGCTAGTGGCTATATTGCTCATTACGTCACATCTGTACACACAAAGAAGAGTCTCGGCTAGTGGCTATATTGCTCATTACGTCACATCTGTACACATAAAGAAGAGTCTCGGCTAGTAGGCTATATTGCTCATTACGTCACATCTGTACACACAAAGAAGAGTCTCGGCTAGTAGGCTATATTGCTCATTACGTCACATCTGTACACATAAAGAAGAGTCTCGGCTAGTAGGCTATATTGCTCATTACGTCACATCTGTACACACAAAGAAGAGTCTCGGCTAGTAGGCTATATTGCTCATTACGTCACATCTGTACACACAAAGAAGAGTCTCGGCTAGTGGCTATATTGCTCATTACGTCACATCTGTACACACAAAGAAGAGTCTCGGCTAGTAGGCTATATTGCTCATTACGTCACATCTGTACACATAAAGAAGAGTCTCGGCTAGTAGGCTATATTGCTCATTACGTCACATCTGTACACATAAAGAAGAGTCTCGGCTAGTCGGCTATATTGCTCATTACGTCACATCTGTACACATAAAGAAGAGTCTCGGCTAGTGGCTATATTGCTCATTACGTCACATCTGTACACATAAAGAAGAGTCTCTTTTTTTTATTTTATTTTTTTTATAAAGAAGAGTATCGGCTAGTAGGCTATATTGCTCATTACGTCACATCTGTACACATAAAGAAGAGTCTCGGCTAGTAGGCTATATTGCTCATTACGTCACATCTGTACACACAAAGAAGAGTCTCGGCTAGTAGGCTATATTGCTCATTACGTCACATCTGTACACATAAAGAAGAGTCTCGGCTAGTAGGCTATATTGCTCATTACGTCACATCTGTACACATAAAGAAGAGTATCGGCTAGTAGACTATATTGCTCATTACGTCACATCTGTACACAAAGGAGTCTCGGCTAGTGGGCTATATTGCTCATTACGTCACATCTGTACACATAAAGAAGAGTCCCGGCTAGCAGGCTATATTGCTCATTACGTCACATCTGTACACAAAGGAGTCTCGGCTAGTGGGCTATATTGCTCATTACGTCACATCTGTACACATAAAGAAGAGTCTCGGCTAGTAGGCTATATTGCTCATTACGTCACATCTGTACACATAAAGAAGAGTCTCGGCTAGTCGGCTATATTGCTCATTACATCACATCTGTACACAAAGGAGTCTCGGCTAGTGGGCTATATTGCTCATTACGTCACATCTGTACACATAAAGAAGAGTCTCGGCTAGTCGGCTATATTGCTCATTACGTCACATCTGTACACATAAAGAAGAGTCTCGGCTAGTGGCTATATTGCTCATTACGTCACATCTCTACACATAAAGAAGAGTCTCGGCTAGTAGGCTATATTGCTCATTACGTCACATCTGTACACATAAAGAAGAGTCTCGGCTAGTGGCTATATTGCTCATTACGTCACATCTGTACACATAAAGAAGAGTCTCGGCTAGTTGGCTATATTGCTCATTACGTCACATCTGTACACATAAAGCAGGGTTCCCGCGGGGTCTAAAAAAGTCTTAAAAAGTCAAAAATTCTGAACTTTAAATTTAAGGCCTTAAAACGTCTTAAAAACGGCCAGATTTTCATCCGAGGTCTTAAATTTAATTTAGTCAGGTCTTAAAAAGGTTTTACCCTCGTTCATTTCCTGAAATGCTGGCCACAGAAAGTTATTACAAAATAGCAAAAAAGTATCGAGTCGTAGCCTACAAAGCGGAGCTCTACAGGGTCTCCAACACGTCGCTCGCGAGCTACCAGCAGCTCGTGCCCTGATTGGCGGTAGCTCGCCAAGAGGCCGTTCACATATTGCGTCTTTTGCACGCTCAAGTTCGTTATTTCAAATTTAGGTGCGCGGCAAGCGCACTCGTATTAGAAACAATGCGGCCGTTTTTTTTCCAGGCGGAGCGAGATAAAAAAAAAAAGCTCAACTTTTCAGAATTCTGCAAGCGCACCGCAGGTCGTGTGACAAGAACCAACCAATCCGCTTCACCCTTTCCGTAACTACATTGAAAGCTCAGTCAACATGAAGGATGGGGGTGCACCCAAACACTGCAGGTGTTTTTCTCTTCCCCGTAGATAAATAATGGCTACAGCAAGCGTTTATCAGTGGTGGAAATCCATTAGCTAGCTACTAAAACTTCTTTGTCGTTGTGGAGAGTGCAGTGCATGGTTGCATAGCAACGACAGACGCAACGGAAAAATCGGACCAAATAGTCCATGTTAGAGAGGAAGCCTTTCGTTTAGGAACGAGCTCCTCGGTTTGTCCTGGCTGGTTCTTCTCCTGCCTGGAAACTCCCGGTTCTGTCAGCCTTATATATATAAAATAAAATACTGCCATTTCACCCCCTGTAATCTGGCTCCAAATCTCAGGTGAAAATTGTCCCTTTGACCGCCCTCTACAAAATAGTGGATTACTCAATATATATTTATCCACGGCATTTGATATTTTGGCTTTCATCACTATTTATATAATCAAAATCCAACATTTCAGCCGGGTAAGTTTACTAAATTTGGTTGATTTGACACGGGATGTTTATCATTTATTTCAAAATAAATTATTTTGGATTTTAAATTGAACGAAATTTAAGCTTTCAATATTCTTGATGTGGTCTAAACACCTAAACCGCGTAAAGGATCATATTAATTGAGTGCAGCAGAAACTGTAGCTAGTTCCTGTTGTCTTTCAGTCAGTGGCTTATAGGAGCAAATATACAGACTACATGAGATGTTAGAGTAATTGCCACTGACATTTATTGTTTCCTTTCAATATTTAAGTGTTACTGATGTATGAAGTGCAACCTCTTTGCCTTAGCCACACATTTCATTTTACTGAGTAACAATGTGGTTTTCCTGCATCCAGTTTTATATTTATCTCTCTCATGAGACTTGCAGAATTCAGTGGTAGTTAGTATACGGTAGAAGTTCATAGATGAATTGAGCACTTTTACACTTTTTTTACTAACATTCAACATGGTCGGACAAAACAGTTAATTCTCAAATCAAAATGATAATTATTTCACTACTTTAATGTTTTTATTTAGTTTTTGTGAAAGATCAAAGGAGACATTTTACAGAATGTCAGTGTTGGTCTTTTCCCCCTGCTATATAGAGACTGTTTCTTTTAATGTCATTTTGAAGGGGTCACCAAAGTAGCCCATGCTAGGGCTGGGGGATACAGCGATTATAATTTATATCTCAATATTTGTTTGCTCTTTATTTTACAGTGTACTTACCTGAGAAAATAATGGTAATAGAAGGTAACTACATGGGTTAGGTTGAGGGGTAGGTAAGGTTCAGGGTTAGTACCTAGTAATTACCCAGTTATTGAAATTACTATAATAAGTACATAGTATGCATTAGGGCTGCACAATTAATCACACTTAAATCGAGTTGGCTTATCACGATTTTGAAATCGCGAAGGCTACAAATTATTTTTTTGTATGCGCAGCTAGGGCTGGGCGATAAAACGATAACGATAATTATCGCGATATAATTTTTCTCGATAAAACGATATCAAGAGTTCGATAAATGTTCGATAATGTTTTTGCGCCAAAAGCGGAATGAATCTCATTTGAACCGCGCGCGCCACACGGACCGTTTATCCGCTCGGCTCAAAGTCCAAACGGCATCGCGAGCCGCGAGCTCACTCGAGCAGACGCGTTTACTCTGATCGCTCTCGGACACGAGATCCAGTGAGAGCGCTTGAATTCAGCGAGGAACACAAATGTCTCAGTGATTTAAACCAGTTTAAAGGCAGATGAAACGGCGCTGACGAACAGGAGAAGCACTGTGCGCAACGATACAGTCAGAAGCTTCTCCGTCGACACATTCCCATCATTTAACACGGATTTACTGTAACGTTAGCCTAGTAATATTAACTGCACCATGAAATGTGGGATATATATATATTGAATTGTATAATATTATTAATGTAGACGATGTATTAAAGGACTAATGGAATATAATTACAGTTTTTAATAATGTATTTAGGCTACTGGTTTTCATAAATACCATAGAAACGTCACAATATGTGACGTTTCTCACATAGAAACCATAAAGTTACAATAGAAACCATAGTTACATTTTATCTGTGGTTATCATGATCTAAATGCATGATGCTGGATGACCAATGGTTAATTTTAATACAACTAAAGAATATTACATTTTACCAAATAAAAATAATGTTATTACTTCTTTTTTTTTTTAACAGATGTTACTGTTTTTGTTAAAGGTCCCATGACATGGGGTTATTATATTATTTTATAATGTTTCCTGGGTTGCCCTTATAATGTTAGTATGTTTTTTAGATAAAAAAAAGTCATAATTTAGAAACAAAAGGCATTTTTCCTAGCCCAGTTTTAGCCTCTGATTTGAACGCTCTGTTTGAAGGGTAACCGGCCACTGCTGTGATTGGCTGACATGCTTGCATATGAAATAGCTACTTATTACATGTGAAACTCTCTCGAATACTTTTACTACAGTTATTATACGTTTTTACTATTACAGCTATCGAGATTAACAAATCGTCAAAAGTTTTTAAAGTATTTAGATCTATTCCCATCACATAAAATGTTGCCGTGATGAGCATTGCGCAAGCAGATGACAGTCTGTTGTTGATCGCGAGAATGAAGATCTTATCATTGCAACGCAGTTTCTGCACTCTCTCTGCTTTCACCAATGCAAACACGAGGATGTAAATACAGTAAGAGCGATCATGTGCAGTGTAACGTGCGTCATTGATTTCATAACGAGTTTGGCTAGTGTCCAGATAAACTCGATCGCGCTGTGTCCATGAGAAAATGAGCTAGGAAGTATAGGAACGCGTGCGCGCGATTCCTACAAAGATTGTTCTTTGATCGCTTTCTGTATATAATTTATTCACAATTTAAATACGATTATTTTCATCCTACTAAAAGAAACGATGTGAAGTTTATATTTTAGTCACTGGCTTGACTTACTGAGGCATAAACAGCTGTATTGAACGATTTGAGAGAAAGATTACCTGTCTGAACTTGAACAATTACACATCAGAAAGTGTTGCTTGGTAGCTCGATCGATTTATTTTCAGACGTTCGTCGAAGCCACCTCTATGACCCAAGTTGAGGAAACAGTCATTGGTGAAATGTTTGCCGCAGACATGCAAAACTTTGGGGAGTTGTGTCGGCGCATTTCCAGAGAAAATGAAATGAATCCACTGGTTCTTCTGGGGCTTGGATGAAGGAACTAAAAAAAGGCTTCGGTGTTCATTTGTACATCCAATTATTGAGCAATTATTATGCTTCACTCGCTCAAAAGCCATGATATCTCCCGTGGACAAACTAAAATCGCGCGCACGCGTTCCTACTTTCTAGCTCATTTTCTCATGCGGGAAATATTCTCTGGGCGGGCAAAGCAGAGAAAGGGGAGGTAACATTTCCTCCGTATGACGTCATACGGAGGAGATTCAAGATCAGCCCGATTGAGCTTCCACTTTCTCAAAGGCAGAGAAAGATAGCAAAAGCTCGATTTACACCGATTGAAATTTCTAGAAATTTGGGGACCATATAAAGGCTAGGGGAACTCATATTAATGTTAAAAAAACTCAAAAAGTGAAAATTTCATGTCATGGGACCTTTAATGAAGATAAATTGTATATATAGTAAATCTGCATCCTAACTCAAGCTAATACTACTGCGCATAAAATAATCACAGCCTTTGCCAAATCGCGTGTGGTTTCATTGTGATTAGTTGTGCACATGGGGAACACTGAAGTGTAAAATAAAGTGCTACCCAATATTTTCCAACATTTTGAAGATGTTATTTGACGTATATATCAATGTATTTGCATTTGCTCTCGAAAAAAAGAAAGAAATCTGAATAGAACAGCTGTTGTTACAAAGGACATAGTCGAACTTAAACACCTGATTGACCATTTTGTGACGCTTAACAGACATCTTTGTGATTGGCTATAATGTAAAACGCATTGTAAATATAAACCTTTGATGCTCTTCACAAAACGCTTTACACAAATATGCAAGGGAGCGTCTATAAGCAGCGCCTTTCTGCCGTCACTCGAAGAACAAGGCAAGTGAAATTGGCTTACTGTCTTTATAAGCTAATATACACAATATTCCATAATTTTGTATCGTCAGCAAAAAAATGGTGATATTGTTAATATTTGACGTATTGCCCAGCCCTAGTCTACTCTGTACTGTGTGCTGTTAGAAATCTTCTAAATCCATTCGGTTGCTAGCTGAGGAACAGACCGAAGTTCCTTATATTATAGTCATTATACACAGAAAATCTCAATCTTATACACAGACAATTACATTGTCACTCATCTTACTCGCATGTAAACATATTCAAACCTGGGGTTATTTAGAGAGCCTTTTGTTGAATGACCATTTGGAATTTCCTCTCAGTGCAAGAAGGGTTGTCAGTGTTTTTTAACCTTTTTCTCCAAAGAACAAGACTGTTTTAAATGTTCATAGCTTTTGAAAGTTGGTTGTTTTTAAGAGGTCTTAATGGAAAAACATTGCAAAATTGCATGTATGAAATTGTATGGAATGGACAACAGTAATCAATACATTTCATTGGTCTTATTGACTTTTCCTAGGTTACATAACCCTGCAAAATACCCACTTTTTCAATGTTTCGTAATTCTAATTAATATGTTTCTTGGTTAGGTGAAATTACTGCAGATGAACTGTTGAGCCGCCTTCGGCAGGTCAAGGATGGCCCTGAGTCGCCCAGCAATGGCACCACTGAGGAAAGAAGGGAGGGGCCTGGTGGTAAGTCAACTAAATTGTCCTGTTAGTATATAAAATCCATATCCATCCTGGTGACTTTACTTGTGATTTTGCCCTGTTTTGATAATTTCTTGTTAATCTCAGCAACAGAGGTGGAGGGCACTGAAGAAAACCCCAGCGGTGAGACCCTTCTTGACTGGCTCAACACAGTACGACAGACGGGGAATACAACAAGGAGCGGTTACCGGGGTAACCAGTCATGGCGGGCTGTGAGCCAAACCAATCCCAACAGTGGTGATTTCCGTTTCAGCTTGGAGATCAATGTCAATCGCAACATAGCTGAACAGCAAACGCAGACAGAAAGGCTGGAAGGGGGCCAGGAAAGAGCAGATGGCCCTGTGTCTGAGCCGGAGAGTCTTATGGAGACTGAGGTGGTTGAGGAACCAGTGGTAGATGAGCTGGCTGTTATAGTAGAACCAGAGCTGGCAGTTCCCAGCAGCATGTCTCTAAACGGGGAAGTTAATGCACCAGACCCACCAACTTTAGCTCCCCCAACTTTAGCTCCCCCAACCTTAGCTCCCCCAACCTTAGCTCCCCCAACCTTAGCTCCCCCAACCTTAGCTCCCCCAACCTTAGCTCCCCCAACCTTAGCTCCCCCAACCTTAGCTCCCCCAACCTTAGCTCCCCCAACCTTAGCTCCCCCAACCTTAGCTCCCCCAACCTTAGCTCCCCCAACCGTAGTTCCCCCAACCGTAGTCCCCCCAACCGTAGTCCCCCCAACCGTAGTCCCTCCAACCGTAGTCCCCCCAACCGTAGTCCCCCCAACCGTAGTCCCCCCAACCGTAGTCCCCCCAACCGTAGTCCCCCCAACCGTAGTCCCCCCAACCGTAGTCCCCCCAACCGTAGTCCCCCCAACCGTAGTCCCCCCAACCGTAGTCCCCCCTACCGTAGTCCCCCCTACCATAGTCCCCCCTACCATAGTCCCCCCTACCATAGTCCCCCCAACCATAGTCCCTCCAAGCATAGTTCCCCCAACCGTAACTCCCCCAACCTTGCCTCCTCCAACCTTAGTTCCCCCAACCTTAGCTCCCCCAACCTTAGCTCCTCCAACCTTGGCTCCTCCAACTTTGGCTCCTCCAACTTTAGCTCCCCCAACTTTGGCTCCCCCAACCTTGGCTCCCCCAACCTCACCTCCTCCAACCTCACCTCCTCCAACCTTGCCTCCCCCAACCTTGCCTACAGTGGAGCAACCACGTAGGGGTCAAATAAGGGCTCGCAGTAGAAGCCCCGAGCAGCGACGGACAAGGGCTCGTACTGCAAGAGGACGTTCACCGCTCAACCTTGAAAGATTGGATGGACTTCCACCTACTCAGCATGGCATACCTTCTCGCCATCCTGAGATTCTGCCTGAGCCTCAGGTAGAGGGAAGCTCAAGGACTCGGCAATTGTTTTTGTCTAGGCAAAGCACCGTGGATATGGATACTCAAGAATTGGGAGCAGCACCTGAGTTACCTGGAACACCACAGGAAAGAGAGACAAATGCTGGGGAAGCAGGAGCCTCAGGTCGTCGTCCTCCAACCATAATGCTGGACTTGCAGGTACGTAGGGTGCGTCCCGGAGAGTACCGCCAGAGAGACAGCATTGCTAACCGTACAAGGTCTCGTTCTCAGACCTCCAATAACACTTTATTATATGAGACCGAGCGCGGGGGTTTCCGTCGGACTTTCTCCCGCTCTGAGCGGGCTGGAGTGAGAACATACGTCAGCACTATCCGCATTCCCATTCGGAGGATCTCAGATGCTGGACTTGGTGAAGCCACTTCTTTGGCTCTGCAGTCTATGATTCGTCAAATCATGACTGGCTTCGGTGAACTTAGCTACTTTATGGACTCTGACTATCCAGACTCGAACCGTGAAGACAGCCCACCAGCAGACCTTACTGATGCACTGGGTAACCCTGATGCTTCTACAGAAACTGCTGCAAGTGAAGCGGATTCCCATCTTCCTGGGCATGGAGTCTCGAACCAGGGTGGTTTAGAGGCACGGACAGAGGAAAGGGAAGTGGAAGGTGGACTTCCCGGTGCTGCTGGTCCTCGGGAGAACCGAGGCAGACAACGAGCTCCCATCAGCCTGGATGAAACTGGGTCTCTGCCCTTTCTGCGACTTGCGCACTTCTTCTTGCTCAACGAGGAAGATGATGACCAGCCCAGAGGTCTCACCAAAGAGCAAATTGACAACCTATCCATGCGAAACTTTGGTGAAAGCGATGCACTCAAAACCTGCAGTGTCTGCATTACAGAGTATGCTGAAGGCAACAAATTGCGAAAGCTGCCCTGCTCTCACGAGTACCATGTGCACTGTATCGACCGCTGGCTTTCAGAGAACTCAACCTGCCCTATTTGCCGCAGAGCGGTTCTTGTTTCCACCAACCGCGAGAGTGTCGTCTAGCCAGAATTGGTTTTGTGGCACTCTCAACAGGTTCCATGTCTCTTTTCCTCTCTTCCTTTTACATTTATTACTTAGTCATGTGAGGACTCTAACTGAGATTTTTCCATACATCCTATATGAAGTCATTAAGTTTTATCAGATTTGCTGGTGCCAAGATTTTTCCCCACGAACTATACATCAGTGTATTTTGACCCATCTTACAATAAATATTGGTGCAAGACACAACCGATCAAGACCGTGCTGCAATCCCTAATCTTTTACATAAGTTGAAGAGCAACATTTGACAAAATCATAGGATAAGGGGCAATGTAGAAATACCTTTGAGTGGTACATATACTTTTGTACTAAAAAGAGAGATTTGAGTTGAACTTTTAAGCAAGTATTATCAGATCATTACAAAGATTGTGTTTTAATAAAAGTTAATGATTTGATAATATTGTAGAGCATCGGGAATTGCATTAAGGATCAATTACGGTGCAATCTGCTCAGCATCCACAAATACATTTCAATTGAAAAAAATACATTGAAACTGTCACACTGTGCTGCATCTGAACTTATTTTGGTTTCATACAGTGTTGGTTGCGTGTTGGTATGAAAGCATAGTATGTGTTGTACCAATTGCACCATTATCATAAATGATTAAATGCAGATAAATAGTAGGATATTCATGGAGTAGGTCTTAATGAATTTGTCATCCTGTATAGAATAGATTTTGATTTGGCATTTGAAAGTGTTCTGCAATCCTGGTTTTGAAAACCATATGCTCAGACACTTTTTTTTGTTTTTTTTTGACAAACAAAAAAGGCTGTAAATATGCTATGTTGACGCATCAGGTTGTATTTCCGCCTGTCTTCCCAAATGACAATAATGCATCAGTTAGCTGACTCAAACATGTTTCATATATCTTAAGAAATAAACTTGGCTGCATATAGGCAATGTTGTGCAATGCTAATAAGGAAAATGTAAAGGAAGTTTTGACAAATTGACTTGTATGTTGTAGTCTGTAAATATTAACATTTAAAATGAAGACTTAAATGGAAGTTTTTCTAACAGTTCTGTACATTGAGAATAGCACCATTTATCTTACTCTGAGGAGGAAATTATTTTTCTCATTATGTAATGGTTGGTTCATATGGGAGCTAAGGTTCTTTATTCCCATGCGAGTAAAAAAGTGCAGTGTTATTTAGAAACAATAGATGAAATCTGTTTCCTTTGTTTCTGTTTTGACTTGGAAGAATAACCCCCAAGCAAAATGTTCTCAACCATGAGTTACATTAACATTTCATGAATTGTAAGTAAGCCAACCATTGTTAAAATGCATTCAGTTCCGAGGTCATGTATTATAAGAGCGAGTTACTCAATAGAATTTCTTAATTTTGTCAGCATATTTATAGGTTATATTTTGAGTCAATATTTTGACTAGCTTCCAGTTTGCTGTGTTTGAAATGAATAAAATGATTTCCTCACCTGACCATTTCTCTGTGGCCTCACCAGTGTCCTATCATGTTAAGTGCTGCTGTGGAATAAAGAAATGTAAAGTCAATCATACAGCCCTGCTATCAAGGAATCCAATTTAGCAATACTATCCCTTGAACATCTCAAAAACGTGATGCTGTGAAAATAAATAAATAAATATATATATACACACACACACGTATATATTCTGGATATGTTTTCATGTTCTGGTTTGTATTTTAATGAATAATTATGATATTCCAGAAATGTTCAATATTATTTTGAGTTAAATTTGGATTATTTTGGTGACATTTGCTTGTAACCACACCAGTGCTTACTGCACAGATGTTGCACACTTTCTGCTACAACGTAATGATCGGTTTGTTCTGGCTTCATCAAGCCATAATGTTATTTGTATATTACAATAAAAAGTGTACAGCAACAAGACTGGTTTGTTGTTTAGAAATAGTGTGATTTTTTTAAAAACTATGCTAATTATTTTTGTTAACTTAATATGGCATGACTGCATTATTTTACCTTTTCAAACAGACACAACAAGACATCACAATATCACCATTTCAAAAACCCAATTCACACATTACATCTGAGATGCACAGTGTCTTTCCAGTATAGTCATATCATCCGATACAACTGCTCCAAATTACTAATGAAGTAACTGATAATGATAATTAATGAAGTAACTGTTGCATTATTCTTAATCCATAATTTTATGGATACCGATGAACACTGTTCCATGTTTAGATCATGAAATGTTAAATAAAATACTGTGGATCTATTGATGTGATATTTCTTCATCAGACAATATTTATGTGGTCCTTGTACTGCTTTTCCAGACCATGTTTTCAGTTCAGATTTGACATTGCTCTATGTATGCCAAATCCCCAAGACAGTCTTGATGGAAATATAGCAGTTGTCAAGTCTTTTTCTTTTTTTCTTCTTCAGTAAACCAGGCGATGAACACTGCTATTGAAGATTATGGTGTTTTTCTATTTTGCAATTATATTTGCTTTGATTCAAAGAAACAAACCGATGTATTGTGTCTAGATCATGCAAATTAATGTTCCTGTGGTATTTTATGATAAATTAGTTGTCAACAGCCTGTTACAAATTAAGACTGTTTTGGGACTAAAGTCTTCAGAAATAATAAATAAAAATTATTGTCATTATAAAATCTTATTTGTAGCTGTGACGGGTGCTTTTACATCTATTTGACAGAACACACGTGACTACTGTTTGAAAGCACAAGACGAGATTGGCCCTTCCTGAAGAGCGCTGAGAAAAGTAATAGGGACCATGGGACAACGTGCTACTTCAGTAGCAGGATGATAACGTAGTAAAGACAATGAGAAACTTTAACAGATTTTGAATTGAAAATACATCGTTCAAATATATGTAACTATTATTTATTTAGACATCTGCACCGCATTGTTTATTTGATTGATATGCTACTATGTTGCATTGGATGGCGTGTGTAATAGAGTGATTACGGCAGGGTGTCTAGCGCTTCTCGTTCCCCAGTTTGGACTTGCTTCTATGCTTTTGTGATTCCGGACAGGTACAGGTGATATCGTCAGGCTCATTTGACTTTCCACTGTTAAAATGGCTCTACGCGTTTGCAGTACTTTTCTGCGTTCTTACTCGACCCACGGCAAGGTAACAAAATCTCTCTTTTTAATTTGATAATTACTTCCTAGTTTCTTTTAGAAAGCTGGAATGGAAAGTAGCGCATGGAAACTATTAAATTAAATTACACGAGACTAAGCTATTACTTACTTTCTGATTAACAATGTTTTATTAAATTAAAAATGTAAGTTTCCTGAAAGTGAATTTGAATCCTGTATATACTATGATGAAGGCTTGGCTCATAAATATTCATTACGGAGTGTGACGTCTCAAAGTGTTGGTTCAACTGATTGGCTCAAAGGCTGACGTTGGTTGGACATTTCTGGACTTTATGTGAAAGTCTTGTCTCAGTCATGAATATTAAATTAAATGCGAGTAACCTTTTAGTTACCTTCACTGTACGAAGGTTACTAAATACCTGTGTGTTTTATTAATATTCATGAGTTAAACCTTGGTTTAATTTCACTTCCTGGAACATTTTATTTGGGCAACGACCTTGGCATATAAAATTATTGTTTGTTTTTCATCTTCACGGATTCAGACTCACTCCAATTATAAAAATAAAAATTATTTAAGACAAGTTGTAAATCGGATTGTTTATCAAATCGCAAATTATATTGTGAATCAATAAATATATATATTGCCAAGTGTGCTTATTCAAGGGTTACATACATGGAGTGTTATCGCTTAGTTTTAAAAGATGTCCTGTTAAATATGTTGAATCCCCATGCTTATTTACATCTTTAAGTGATGAGTCCATTCCATTTCAAATCTTGCTTTTTTGGCCTTATGATGGTATCTCTGTCCTGCTTTGTAAATGTGCAAAATATTTAATGTAAAATAATACACATTTCCATTTTTGCTTTCAATTTCAATTGCAATCTTCGTTCATCAAAACATCCTGATAAAATAAAATAAAAATACTTCCACATATTCCTCATTTCAATATTTGCTTTCAATTTCAATTGCAATCTTCGTTCATCAAAACATCCTGATAAAATAAAATAAAAATACTTCCACATATTCCTCATTTCAAAATTCCTCATTTCAATAAGCAGCAACCATTTTCAGATAAATGTTTCTTGAGCAGCATATTAGCAAAAGTTCTGAAGGACCATGTGACACTGAAGACTGGAGTAACAGGGGAAAAATACATGTTAAAATATATTCAAATAAAACAGTTCTTTGAAATGAATATACAGTTCTTACTATATTTTTGACCAAATAAATGCAGTGGTGAGCATAACACCGTGTCCTAACTACACGCGACGCTATAAAATTCCAGCGACAGCAAGTGTGTCTGTCCACACTAGACGCGACGCGACTGTGAGACGCCACACGTCAATCAAAAATCACAGCCATTCAGAACAGCGTGTGGGCGGAGTCTCTCTGTGAAAGCGCACTGCTGGAACGCACTCGCATTGGAAATGGGTAAGGACATAATCAAATCAAGAAATAACATTATTAAAAATCAAAACATTAACTAAATATACTCATTGACAAATTTTGTTATGAAGTACAGTTGTATGTTTGCATAGAATTCAGTTTGAACGTAGTAAATTATACATTATCGCTTGTGGCACAGTGACCTATTTTTAACTAAAAATAAATAATGTGTACCCATAACCAGTGTAATTTCTGACAGTCAGTTTATTCAATCTTGTTCATAGGGAAATTCATATCCATCCCGTCTGTGTGGGCGGATCTGTCAGCCGCGACGTCGCAGAAATAGGATCCGTTTCTAAATTAGAAACTTCGCGTGTCACCGTCGCGTCTGGTTAGGACAAAAACTCTGATTAACATGGAAAAGATACCTTTTATCGCGTGTCGCGGCGTCGCGTCGCGTGTAGTTAGGACACGGTGTAAACGGTACTGATCCACTTGTCCGACACGAATGTCGTGTGGTGTCGCAACGCCTCCCCACATGTGAACGTTGATGGGCGTTCTTCTAGTTTACCGCTATGGGCGTGGTTTTGAGCCAGCGGCCAGTCAAAAACAAAGGACCCGCGAGAGACTTCCCTCCGTCTCCATGTGCGTGCTTCTATTGGATAGACGCCTCGCGTTCAACGGAATTCATTTGCATAAAGATGGGCATCGGCCAGCTTTTTGACGCGCGGCATTTTTTCAAATGAAGCGCCGCCTTCCCGGAATGCTTTGCGAGCGCGTCAAAGTCGCTTGACGTCACCCATAGGAATATAGTGAAGTGCAGCGCGACAGAAGTGTTGCACGGACAAGTGGATCACCGCCGTAACACCGTGTCCTAACTACACGCGACGCGATAAAATTCCAGCGACAGCAAGTGTGGCCCTGTCCCAAATGGCGCACTTGATGTGGACTTTCGGTCTCGTGGACTTAAATTGCGCGTGCTCGCTGAGTCTACGAGTCCGTAGGCCGTCCCATTCATCACTTTAACTCTCTGAAGTGTGCTCAGCAGCGCCCCCTTTGTGCCCTTGAAGCGGTCTTCCGCGAAGCCCGCATAGATGCAGGCTTCACGCACTTTAACTACCCAGGAATCCTTGCGAATTTGCGAAAGGCCAATCAGACAACGAATGGGAGGAGCTTTCGCTCACGTTAACATGGATGAGAAAAAAATATTTAAGTGTAAATATCATTATGGTTTTTATGACCTATGTGTACATTTTACCAGTTATTACCTACAGTTTATACAAACATTATGGTCATCAACCAGTGGTTGATATCTCAAACATAAATATAAATATATATTTATATTTTATAAACATAAATAGCTTGCTGAATAATAGGCTACGATCGCATTATGATTCATTAAATAAATATAACCGAATGTCAGGGCTTTACTGAGTCATATATAAATGTAGAAATATAATATTTAAACAACAACCGGACCGTCTTCCTATTTCCGGCGTGACGATCGAGTCTGTCCCAAAAATACCTCTCAATGCGCCCTCGTGGACTCGCGCCAAGGGCCCTTTAGGTCTGCACTACATGACGTCAGCAAAGTGTGGACTCTGAGGAAGTCCACAAGTCCGGAGTGTGCCATTTGGGACAGGGCCTGTGTCTGTCCACACTAGACGCGACGCGACTGTGAGACGGCACACGTCAATCAAAAAATCACAGCCATTCAGAACAGCGTGTGGGCGGAGTCTCTCTGTGAAAGCGCACTGCTGGCCCGCACTCGCATTGGAAATGGGTAAGGACATAATCAAATCAAGAAATAACATTATTAAAAATCAAACATTAACAAAATATACTTATTGACTAATTTTGTTATGAAGTACAGTTGTATGTTTGCATAGAATTCAGTTTGAACGCTATATTATATGCTTTCAAAATCTGAGGTAAATTATCCATTATCGCTTGTGGCACAGTGACCTATTTTCAACTAAAAATAAATAATGTGTACTCATAATAACCAGTGTAATTTCTTCATATGACAATCAGTTTATTCAATGAGATCTCTGTGTGGGCGGATCTGTCAGCCGCGACGTCGCAGAAATAGGAACCGTTTCTAAATTAGAAACTTCGCGTATCGCCGTCGCGTCTGGTTAGGACAAAAACTCTGATTAACATGGAAAAGATACCTTTTATCGCGTGTCGCGGCGTCGCGTCGCGTGTAGTTAGGACACGGTGTAAGATATTACGGACCCAAAACTTTTAATCTATATTACAATCTTATTTTTAATCTAGTGTTATAATTTTTTTTTATTTATAATATATATTTTTGTGTATATTATTATTGTTATTATTCACCAAAAGGCCTAGGCCTATATAATTGAAAAAGGATAAATGCCACCGTTCTCTTAAGTGACGGAACCGGACCTTAGTCTGGTTTTATAATGAGGGGATTAATGTGCTTATGAACTTCAATATGTCAGACTGATAAGACCGGACACCGTCGGGTCTAAATCATATAGAGAGGACTTTAGCCTGCAGGCCAGGAACCTCCATGTTATAAAATCTCACAAATGTGGATGGCGAAGACCAACCGGCAGCCACACATATGTCTTGGATTGGTATACTAGAAGACCACTCACATGAAGAGGCCATGCCTCTAGTAGAGTGGGCTCTAGTGCCTATGGGGCAAACCTGACTTCGTGACCAGAGACCCTTTGGTTCGACCACCGAAGCAAAGAAAGAGCTGTTCTGATTGCCTAAAAGGAGCAGAACGCTCCAAGTAGACCTTTAGAGCTCTGACAGGGCAGAGCAAATTAGCCTCCCCATCGTTCTCCAAGGGAGGAAGAGCTGATAATGATCATGTGAGTTGAGAGCACTTTAGGAACATAACTATGTCTCGGTTTGAGTGTGACTCTGGAGTCACCAACCCCAAACTCCAAGCAGGAAGGGCTCACAGAGAGAGAGAGCCTGCAGATCTCCCACTTGCTTTACTAATGCCAGGGCCGGCAAGTGAGCAGTTTTCAGCGAAAGTGGCTTAAGATCTGCAGCGGCTTGAATGGGGGACCCTTCAGTGGACAGGTCCCAGGCCGGTATAGAAGGGGGCCTAGAGAGATTCATCCTCCTGGCTCCTTAGAGAAAACGAACGACAAGGTTGTTTCTCCCCAGTGATTCACCAGCCACAGGAGCATTGTAGGCTACGTACACTTTGAGCGTGGATGGGGAGCGACCCGCATCCAGCAGCTCTTGCAGGAAGGAGAGTACCACTGATACCTTGCATGACTGAGGTTCGAAGTGTCCAGCTGTGCACCAGCCTGAGAACACTGACCACTTTAGGGCGTAGACGGCGCTCTAGCCTCAGTGATAGTATTCAAGACCTTCTCAGGAAGGTCCCTGGATACCCTTTGAGGAGCCACACATGGTCAAACGTCAGATGTCTCAAGTCTAAAATGGGCCTGATGCCGCCGTCCTTTTTCGGTACAAGGAAGTAGCATCTGTAAAACCCCGACTGACTCAGCGCGGGGGGGACTAATTCTATCGCCCCTTTTGCTAGTATATTTTGTATTTCGGTGCGAAGCACGTGAGCCACGCTTCTTCTCACCGAAGTCTCGACGACCACCTGAAACCGTGGGGGTCTGCGAGCAAATTGGAGTGAGTAAACTCGCTTTATAGTGTTCATAACCCAACTCAACTCGAACCCTCTCTTTTTTCCCCTGTTGCTAGGAGGTCTTCGGAGGCCTAGGGTCCACCACAATGCTGGGTCCCGACCCACTGATACCCATCGCCACTCACACACCAGGGCCCGCCGAGGCTGCGGGTAGCACTTAGCTGGCTGTGAGTGGCGATGGGTATCAGCCGCAGGGCGGGGCTGAGGGAACAGCGGCGCTGGCTTTGCTGGCTGAGAAGGTGGCGTGGTCTTGGGCCGACTCGAAGCGGAGCTAGAGCGCTTTGGCAGGAAGTGTCGCCTAGCTTGGGACGACTTCTGCGCTTCGGTGTACCTCTCAGAAAATCCCTTCACCGCCGGACCGATGAGACCGGTGCTTGAGACAGGAGCGTCGAGGAAAGCTGTCCTGTCCGCTTCCTTGATGTCGGTGAAGTTTAGCCAGAGGTGGTGCTCGAGTACAACAATGTTAGCCATGCTTCTGCCGATAGCCTGAGCGGTAGCCTTCGTAGCACGCAGTGCTATGTCTGTGGCACTGTGAAGGTCGCTAAAGGCCTCAGGGTCCGGGCCAGACTCCTCAATGGTTTGGAGAAGTTTGGCCTGGAAGACCTTCAACACCGCCATTGTGTGCAGGGCTGATGAAGCCTGACCGGATGCAGAAATAGCACGTCCAGCGAGGGCTGAGGTGTTACAGCAGGGCTTTGAGGGGTGAACCGCTCTGGATCTCCAACCAGCAGCAGTGGGCGGGTAGAGATGAGCGGCCACGGCTTCTTCGAGAAGCGGGAGCTTCTCATACCCCTTTTCCACTGCGGTGTCAATGGATGAGAGCGTAGCGAAAGTGGAAGTGCTCGTGCGTGCTGAGTACGGGGCACGCCACGCCTTAGTGAGTTCGTCGTGGACCTCAGGGAAGAATGGCGCTGGTTTGTGGCAGGGGGCCTGCTGGCGCCTTCGCAGAAACCATCCGTCCAGCCGACTTCTGGGAGGCTCTTCGGGCGAGGCCCACTCGAGCCCGAGCTCACAACAGCCGCGGTGAGGATACGCAGTAACTCAGCATCCGAATTAGTCCTGGTAGCAGTAGCACTGATAGCCAAGTAGCAAAAAAAGCAACAAAAAAATTATAATATTTAAATGAGTGTTAAATAAATGCTTTATAAATTTGGCATTGAAACTATCATCACAAGCAGCAGCTAATCAGCAAACAAGGAGACTTCATATTCATTTCTAACGGAAAACAAGAAAAAGCATATGATGTTATAGGCTAGGCTATATGAATACTAGCTGCTCTATGTTGATTTGCGCTGGAAGTTCGGCAGCTGTGCTACAGAAAGCTGACAGATACACTGAAGTAAAATCATTGCTATGAAAATGATATACCATTGATTCTAGTCACATTGGTGCAAACAGGCAGGTTACTCATTGGATGCAAACGGCGCGACATGTTGTGTCAAAAGCGCATAGAACCCATTCAAATCAGTAATTCTGTCTGTTTCTGACACACTTGATCCACGCGCTCGCGCTACTGATAAAAGGACAAACGCATTTGGAACGGTTGCTGTGTCCAACATTTTTATTTTCTTTTGTAAGTAGCACTAGCGTAGCCAGAAAAGAGTATCTGGGTGTGCATAAGAAAAACTGGATGTGCCACATTTATTTTCAGATTAATGTGCAAAAAAACCTGACTGCGTATCACTAACTTTACAGAATAGACTGCGCTGATGTGTATAACTATACTCATGCTCACCACATAAAATATATTTTATAACGCCTATAAAATATCAGAGCTCAACATTAAGCCTTTTCATGAGCTTGTCCTTAGAACAAGTAAATCTGTCATTCGTTTGTCCAAGTAAAAAATTTGCTTGTCCAGGAAAAAATTTAATAATAATTCTTAAGCAATATTCTCATCAGTGTTCAGTCAGCTTTGATATATTTAAATCTGCATATTTATGATATTTTAACCATTATAAAGAGCATTTTCACTAATCGTTAAGTATATACTTAATCTTTCATTTTAAATTCTTAAATTTGATCAATAAATTAAATTTGAATAATAAGACATTATGTGGCTGTTACCAGTCAAATAAAATAACTTACACTGAAAAATTACAACTGCATTAAATAATGTTATGAGATTGTTTTAAATATTTTTTGAATATACAAATATTAAATATTGGAAAGAATGATACTTTTAAACACGAAACTAAACCACCAGTAGGTGGCGGCAGATTACCATCTTAATGAGTGAGTCATTGAGCCATTTATTCAAACGATTTGTTCAAAACACTGAATCATTCAGTAATGAAAACACGGTTATGTGTTCCGGAGAGTTGCGTTATGGTTCTGCTCTGATCTTTGTTCGGAACTGTTTTCGTTGCTGAAATGGAACAAAAACAGTCAATATTGTGTCTAAAATGTAAGTGACTTAATATTAATTACTTGGTCATATGAAATCCGTCACATTTTCAATCGTGATGGTATTCAGCACTCTTTATCTTGTGATGTTGCTTAACTGTATTATTTGTTATGAATATAAAAATTCCACATTATTTTTTACTGCCTAATGTTCACTGAGTTTCTTAGAGTGAGCTGAGCTCATTTGTTTCCATTTATCCTCATGAGGCGCGATCCTCGACAGCACAACCTACCGTTAGACAGTCAGCGGCTGTTTTCGGATTGGTTGGCAGTCCGAATGTCAGCAGATACTTTTTTTACGATAATAATTTAAACACTAAATTTACATTTTAAATGAACAAATATTGTAAGTAAACAACAATAGCCCAAGTTTAGATTTTTTTTATTAAGACTTTAAAAAATAATTCTGCGTCTAGTTTTAGGTGCATCTATGGCAAGTAGTTACAAGTTTCATCTCAAATTGTTGCCATTACATGCCTCAAACAAACGCTGCCCCCCCCCCCCCCCCCCTGCCAAGAACACATCAACACCCCCCTTTCGAAGATATTGCTTCCAGTGGCCCCCCGATGTTCTCCGAACGCCCTGTCGAGAAACTCTACTTTACAGGCTTACAAGTTAGCATTAAAAGTCATGAATTATTAAAACATGACTTGGGGGCTTTTATAATTCTCAGGGGACTTGTGGTTGAAATCTCTTTCAGGGAGGTGTCCCCCTCGGTTTAAATTGCTTTCCGGTTTAAATCACGTTCCGGGGTTGGGGGGGCGGTTCATCGCAGGGGGGCTGTTAAAAATCAATTCCCCTATGGAGAAAATAAATGGGATTTTTACTTCCAGAACCCACTGTTATATTGGTTGTTCTTGTAGTCTAGTTTACTACAGACAACAACTGTGCCAAATGCCGGCATGATGTATCCCGATATTCAAGCAGAAGGAACTGGATGAAATATTTTGATTCTGACTTATCTGACTTGTGCTGCTGTAAATGGGCTGGAATAAATATCGGAGCAACTTTGACTTATGGCATTGTACTCTGTTACGTATGGGGCATCTTAGTGCCTATGATGACCCGTCCACTGTCAAAAGCTCCTACAATGGGCACGCGAGTGTCAGAACTGGACTTAGGAGAAGTGTAAGAAGGTCACTAGTCCCATTTTCTTTTACATCACGTGGACAGCCGTGTACGAGTGCGTTGTTTACCCGGGGAAGGGATAGGGCCAGGATTCGGGTGGAGGGAGTGTGATGCTCTAGTCTAGACAATGTTCTGCTGGGAAACCCTGGGTCCGGTCATTCATGTGGACGTAAATTTGACACGTGCCACCTTCCTAAACATTGATGCAGACCAGGTACACCCTTCATGACAATGTGTTGCCTGGTGGAAGGGGCTCTTTCTGCAGGATAATGCACCCTGACACACTGCACACATTGATCAGGAATGGTTTGAGGAACATGGTGAAGAGTTCTAGGTGTCGCGCTGGCCTCCAAATCCCCCAGATCTCGATCCAGTTGAGCGTCAGTGGGATGTGCTGGTCCAACAAGTTCGATCCACGGCTCCACCTCGCAACTCACAGGACTTGAAGGATCTGCTGCAAACGTCTTGGTGCCAGAAACTACAGGACACCCTCTGGGCTCTTGTAGAGTCCAGGCGTCTGCGGGTCGGTGCTGTTTTGGCAGCACACGCAGGACCAACAGCATACTAGGAAGATAATATGGTCATAATGCATTTTGGCTCATCGATGTGTGTCATGAAGAGAACAGCAGCTGTTTCGAGGGAGAGGTGTATAATCTGGGTTTGGGCCAAAAAAGAGCCCTCCCCTCGGACAGCACGCCAGATACACATAATCTTTACTCTATCTGATTACATATAGGTGTGAACTCGAGAAATATAATCGGTAAACTGATGCCACCTTGAATGCCCAATGCATTGTAGTTTACCTTAGTTTTGCATGTGATGTTATGTCAGGATGTAGGATCAGCAAATTTTAAATAGACTCTTAAATTTGTAATCCCATAGAGGGAAGGTTAATGTTTTTGATTATGATGGAATATAAATGTAAAAATAATAATAATAATGTGGAAGGATGATAAATCATTCATAATAAACACTGCAACATTCAGTAAAAAAAAATAAGATTTTAATTTTGTGGTGACTTTAGCACACTTGTCGTACTCGCTGAGTTAGGAATAGCATATTAACATACAATTGCTATAGCTGGCATAAAACCCATTGAATATTTAGAACAGAACTTCCTCTTGTGATGATGATGCTTTTATTTTTACTATCATAATAAAGTCAGTATAACAAATAACCACCATGATGTCCTTGTTAAAATGTATACTTTCAGGACCATTAAGATACAGTAATGCTAAATAAATATATAAAAATGTTTTTTTTGTGATATTCTGCCAAATACATTCATCACAAATAATATTTTCAACACTCTAACTCTATATTCCAGTCAGTTCTCAGTGGACTGTCATCAGTCCGGTTCAGAAGTTCCTGTCCAGTTCACATCAGTCATCTGGACCACCTGGTGCTCACTGTTCGGGACATGAACAAAACCACTCATTTTTACTCCAAGGTTTTGGGAATGGAGGTCACCACTTTTAAGGTAGAACTTCACACAAAAACCACACAGCGAAACAATACCACATGGTGGCAGCAAAGTATAAGTGTTCTCACCAATCACTTCAAGACCGTCTGTGTTTCAGGGTGACCGTAAAGCTTTGAGCTTTGGAGAGCAGAAGATCAACCTGCATCAGGCTGGGAAGGAGTTTGAGCCGAAAGCCAAAAGCCCAACACCAGGATCTGCTGACTTGTGCCTGATCACCAAGACCCCTCTGACAACTGTTTCTGCCCATCTCAAGGTATTAATGACAATTACATTGACTAGTAGAATCATTAGTCCAACACTAGTTTGGCTAAATAAACAAAAGAATAACTATTAATTTGGAGTTTTTATTCATATTAATTTAGTCATACAGCACCACAGAGCGTCTGAGAATGATGAGTTCTTCCACCATGCTTCATAATTGTTTTTAATACTAATTATAGGCATGGTAAAATTTAGTACAACACCATGATTGTGAGTGTGATATTGCTTTCATACAGCAGTTCTATAAACAAGAAGTTACTACTGAATAACTTACATTTTAGACACAATATCGACAATATTACTATAACATTATTCAATTTATTAATATCATTCTATTTTTACGGACAAAACATATTTCCAGACGAAGCCAAAGCAAAATCTCCGAGCAACACACCAGTGTTTATTTCCTGAATGAACTTTCCTTGTTTTCGAACTCAATCAGATTCAAGGGGCAAAACAAACTGTCCAATAAAGTGAACGTTAATGATTAAATCAAATACAATATTTTTAAATACATATTTCTATAATTGACATTTGAAACATTAATAATGTCAACCGAACTGTTTCTAAAATGCCCTCCATCTTTGAGTCTTTCATGCTGAAAAAAAAGAAAACTTATCATACAGTATATATAAACTTGTTAGAATTTCATTCTACTATAATTTTACATACTTTAATTCAAACGTTATTTCTGCATTCTGTTTCCTACTTCAACTCAATGTCAATAATTGAACTGAAATTTAAAAGGCCTTCTCAGTTCAGCTCTAAATGGTGCTAATCCCTGGTTTTAGAGGACAAAACACTGAAGTAGAACGATTGTTTTTTCATAGTGATATATTCTCTGATTTTCTGGTGTTGTGTTTCCAGGCGTGTGGAGTGACAATAGAGGAGGGCCCAGTTGACAGGACTGGCGCTGTGGGTCCCATCAGTTCCCTCTATTTTCGTGACCCTGACAACAACTTGATTGAAGTCTCCAATTACCAACAATAGGCGGGAGGCGTTGTAACATTGCCTGAAGATGAAGATAAATCGCTCTGTGATTGGATTGCTTTTTAAAAGCAATAAAAAACTCCCATCAAGGTTTTAAAAAGAAGGAAATATTTGCTCAGCCGAAATCACCAGTAAAAGCTAAATACTAATTGGTGGTTTCAGATGAGCTAATATTTCCTTCTTTTTAAAACTTCCTTATGTGCTAGCCTCAATATCAAACCTTTTTGGGCCAAGCATGAATCCTCGCGTACTGAGACACTGACATGATTTTAAATTGTAATGATGATGTGGCGTAAATTCATTTAAGTTCTGTATTCACTTAATCCTAAACCATTTTACTCATTCTATCTTCCTCTGTTCTTTGGATAATGTTAAATAGAATTCATTTAAATGATAATGATAATACTTTTAATATTATTACTACCATCATAATAAAGGCAATACAACAAATAACAACCATGATGTTATTTTTTTTGCATAAAGAAAATTGAAACAAAATTTAGGACCATTAAGATTCTTGTTACAGTAATGCTAATCACTTTTTTGCTCCCCTACAACTTACTAAACAGCAAATATCAGTGGCATAAACAAAACAAAAAAAGCGAAAATTCTCACTATAACAGTGTTCATTTATCATTTACACATTTATGAAAAACTTTTATAGTAGACTACAGACTCAGGGCTCACAGTGTCCCGGACACCAATAGTTTAATCATTTAGAAAAGACAAATCACTGTCTGGCCAACAGAGATTTAGGTATGAAGACAAAGGTTAGGATCATTAGGAAGTGTATTTGCTTATACGATCTGATAGAGCGTTTGGAGACACGTGAGACATAAACTTTTATAACTCAATGTAGGCTGCATAGTTTAGATCAGCCGGAACCAGGAACACTTCCTATAAATCCTGATGTACTCAGTTACATCATAAGAAGGATGACGTCTACGCTAATATTAGTCTCTCTGTTTATCCGAGGTTTACGGCAATCCGCCGTATCCAGATCTGATGAAGGACCTGCCTCTGAACACGACGACAACACAGTGCTGAAGTGTCAGCTAGTCTCTCCCCTGTGAAGGCCTCCCTTCCCTTTACCTCTGTACAGATAAAAAATGTCAAATTAATTCCAGTTCACGTGGCTACGCGGAAGTGATAAATGATTCTGTATTATACATTTTTAAGGCCAGACAAGTAATTTGGTGAGGTCAATTTGTAAAGAAAGACTACACGCCTGCGCAGATATATATTCGAACGTGCATACCTATAAACTAAACACCTTATATGCATGTGCACGGCGTCTGCGTTTTCACAGGTTCGTGTTTTTTAAGTTTGCGCAGAGATAACCTTTTTTTCCACATTTTTTCTAGGCCTGCACATATTTCAAGGTTTGCGTTCTCCAGCCCCAGGCAGTGTTGTTGTGCGGATGAGCGGGCCGGAGCGCATTAAGGGTTTTCTGCTAGAACGGAAAACCAGGTTTTCTAAAAAAAAATTAGAACTTCAAAATGGATTTTGTTTGACTTCATTTACTGCTACAAACTGATAACGGTCAGATAAGTATGATTTAAACCATGCTAGTGCAATTCCACTAATGCCAACATAATGTTCGAGTCTATTTAAAAGGATGTTGTGGTCAATGGTGTCAAATGCAGCACTAAGATCCAGTAATACTAATAGAGAGATACAACCACGATCGGATGATAAGAGCAAATCATTTGTGACTCTAACGAGAGCTGTCTCGGTACTATGGTACGGTCTAAATCCGGACTGAAAATCCTCGCAGATATCATTTCTTTCAAGAAAGGAACACAGTTGTGAGGATACTGCTTTTTCTAATATCTTTGACAGAAATGGCAGATTAGAGATCGGCCTGTAATTGACTAATTCTGTAGGATCAAGTTGCGTTTTTTTAACAAGCGGTTTAATCATAGCTAGCTTAAAGGTTTTTGGTACGTATCCTAGAGACAAAGATGATTTAATGATATTAAGAAGAGGATCTATGACATCTGGAAGCATCTCTTTCAGCAGCTTAGTCGGTATAGGGTCTACAAGTTGTTGATTTAGATGATTTAATGAATTTAGACAATTCTTCCTCTCCTATAGCAATGAATGAATACAATTTTTTGTCAGGGAGATTACAATGCACTCCCTGATGCAAAACTGTATTAGACGGTTGCATAGTTATAATTTTGTCCCTGATATTATCAATCTTGTAAGTAAAGAAGTTCGTAAAGTCATTACTGCTGTGCTGCTTGGAAAAGTCTGAGCTTGAAGCTTTATTTTTCATTAGTTTTGCCACTATTTCAAATAAATACCTTTGTTTATTAATAAGCATATCTGTATAAGATTGTACCTCTAGTTTTGTTTTCTTCCAGTTGCGCTCCATTTTTCCTGACACGTGTTGTCTAACTCCAATAGAGTTAAGAATGTCTTTAAATGCCAATCCCAATGCATCTTTTTCGTTATCGACATCAATCACCAACAATTAGTACTTTATCTGCAGCCAGTACAAACTCTGATAGAAAGTCAGCAAATTCTTTGATAAAGTCTGTATGGTGCCCTGGTGGCCTGTGTACAGTAGCCAGCACAAATCTCAAACATGATTTATCGTTTACACTAGATATAATTATTTTGAAGTGTTGGTGCTTAATATATTTGAAACTAGACTTCTTAGTAATTCTGAAAATATTTCTATAAATTACAGCTACACCTCCCCCTTTGCCTTTCAGACGAGGTTCATGTTTATAACCGTAATCTTGTGGGGTGGACTCATTTAAATGAATGTAATAGTCAGGTTTCTGTCAAACACAGCACATCTAGGTTATAATCTGTAATAATATCATTAACAATAAGTGCTTTTGATGTGAGAGATCGAATATTCAGCAACCCGAGTTTTATCATTTGGTCATTTGTATTATATCTGTTTTTTATTTGTTGAACATTAATTCAATTTTTACCCTTAGATGGGTTTGGAATTTTTTAGTATTTCCTAATTCGGGGAACAGACACAGACACATATATGATGATATCTAGGTGAAAGAGTCTCTATGTGATGGGATTTATGGTAAAAATGGTAAATGGACTGTTTAGCGCTTTCACAGACCCAATGGCCACCAAAGCGCTTTACATATTGCCTCACATTAACCCATTCACACACCGACGGCGGAGTCAGCCATGCAAGGCGCCATCCAGCTCGTCGGGAGCAGCTGGGGTCAGGTGTCTTGCTCATGGACACCTCGACACTTGGTCAGGTGGAACCGGGGATTGAACCACCAACCTTTCGGTCTGTAGACAACCTACATCAACCGCTGAGCCACTGCCGCCCACAAGGTATTTATCTGACCTTGGTGATGTGAGTCCGCTAGCAGACGGTCGGTTAAGCCAGTCTGTCTGCTTCCTGACCTGAGGCCCAGATTGTCATGTTTTATATCTAAGACTATGAGCCAAATTACTAGAGAGAAGAGCAGCACCATCCCAGGAGGGATGAATACCATCTCTTTTCAACAGGTCAGGTCTGCCCCAAAAACTTTTCTAATGGTCTATGAATTCTATATTATTTTGCGGACACCACCCAGACAGCCAGCCATTGAGTGAACACAATCTACTAACTATCTCATCACTCCTGCGAACAGGAAGGGGGCAACAGGAGCAATCGGGACACACAGAGGAAAATTCCAAGAGTATCTCTTTATTTTACTGCTTGCTCTTTATGTAGTTACTGTAAGTACATATAGAATGTAAAACTACTTGGTAATAACTAACACTAACCCAGAACCTAACCCTAAAGATAAGTTCATGTAGACGTCTTTTATTTCTCAGCTTTCTTGAGTACACCGTAGATAATGTGCAACCAAAGACAAGTCCATTTTACTTGAACCGAGAAAGTTTGCTTTGATGTTTTAAGGTCAGTGGTTTGAATGCTCTCGTTTTAAGTAAGGTCAGATCATTTCTTTGGCAACACTTTGCCATGGCGTTTTAAAGACATAATGATAAAATGTATACCTTGATTTAAGGTAATGAAAATAAGTGCTGTCCATATGAATATGCATCTCCCCAGCCTTTTTACATCCTCAATGTTTTTACTGAAATTCCACATGAAAACTGAACACTCATGTTCATCTGATTGCTCATTATGTTTCCATATTCCCTGCAATATTTCATCTTGTTTTATTATCTAACTGACAGCTTAGTGACTCCATCAGCTCTTTAAGAGTCTTATTATGTGAGGTTTGATCGATAGTAATTTGTTATTTTCTTTTTTTTTTAAATTATAAATGGAAAATACTGATGTCCACCTGCCCGACTCACAGTAGCACCAAACAGTGTTCAAAGATTTCCTCATGATAAAACAAAGACAGTAAAGCCCTTGCGATCAGAACCGTAATAGTGCTGCCAATAACTGACAAAAGATTAGAAGACTCTGGGTACTGAGTTCCTGTAAAGCCCAGGTTTTAAAAGTTAAAACTTTCTCTTCCTTCTTCTTTGTTGTTGTGCGGATGAGCGATTAAGGGTTTTCTGTTAGAACGGTGTCGTGTTGGCGGCCACTAAGTTAATAACTAATGATCGTTTAATGGAAGTGAATCAATCAAAACTAACTTCAGCTGGACAATAACTTTATTCTAGAGCTGCTGTAAAGCCAAAACAAAATATATGTCACTTTAATTTCCTCTTATCACTGTAAAGCTGCTTTGAAACAATCTATATTATTAAAAGCGCTATATAAATGAAGACTTGACTTGACTAAGGAAAGCCTCTCTGAAGAACCCACACACACAGAGTATCTGTTTACAAGAGTTTTATCAGTTTATGGGCTGTTTATGGACATAACAACGCATCAAAGGTTTGCTGTTAAAATAAAAACAGTAAGAAAACTCATCATGTTTACAAGAACAATACTAGTTTTTGGTGCTCCTGTCTGAACATGTGAAAACAACAACAACACACAAATAAATTAATGTTGTCTCATGATGCTATTTATAACACTATAACACTTTATTTTACAGTGTCCTTGTTACACGTTACATGTACTGACGGTAATGACAGTAAATTTTGCACAATTTTATAAAACAACTTTAATTGTCACATAAAGCCCAAACTAAACCATAGAATGGTTATTTCTCTTCTCATTCTTCCGTCCCAGTCATGTATGATAAAATAATGTTTATGAGCACACTGACATGATTTCCTTTTGCCACATTGTCTCCGGGGAAGAAGGGCAATGATGTGTCACTGATCAGTATTGTTTCCTCAAACCTCTTATGTAATATTGAATTCATGACAGGAATCTTTTTCCTTGTTCCATCACACGAACAGTTTCAGCAACAAAGCGTTTGTTTGTTTGTCCTCCATCATCCTCACCCTGAAGATGACACTGGTTTTGTGCCATCACAAAGGACGTGGCTTTGACAACAGCTTCCTCAAATGAAACAAATTTGATGAATTAAACTTACGTTTTTGCTATTCTTACTGGAATTAAGTTACTGTTATATTGTAAACCATATCAATGAAGTGGTTCTGATAACAAATTACTCGGAAACACTTTACAACAAGGTTTATTAGTTAACATTAGTTAATGTATTAACTAACATGAACTAATAATTAGCAATATATTTGTTACGGTATTTAATAATCTTTCTGTTAATTGTTTTTTTTCATGTTAGTTCACAGTGCCTTAACTAATGTTAACAAATACAACCTTTGATTTGAATAAGGCATTAGTAAATGTTGAAGTTAATATTATCTAAGATTAATAAATGCTGTAGAACTATTGTTCATTCTTAGTTCATGTTAACTAAGGTAACTAATGTTAACTAATGAACCTGATTGTAAAGTGTTACCAATTACTCAAAACATTATGATTTGGAATCATAAGATTATTGGAGTTATGATTCCAAAACTTGAGTCACTTAGACATGTCTTTGAGTTTAAAATCCATCAAATATAAATCTGTCACAGATTTTAACCGGATGTCCAGACCTGTTCCTGGAGCGCCACATGAACCTTCCTGCAAAGTCTATCTCCAACTCTAATCGAACACACCAGTACCAGCTAATCAAGCTCGTTTACTAGGATGTTCTGGGCAAGTGTGTTCCAGGCTGGAGCTGGACTCTGCAGGACACGGAGCAGAACTGGACTTCCCTAACTTTAGCCATTAATAATAAAGTATGTGTATACACTCAAAAGTACTGCGCTGAATCGAGAGTGTTCAATCACTGACCCAGAGTCAGAATTGATCTTTTAGGGTCTATACATGCTATAATATTTTAAAATGTGTTCTAATTAAATTTGCTTCTGACCTTTATTTGAAATTCATTCTTTGAAGGAAAATTCCAAGAGTAGCACTTTATTTTACTGCTTGCCCTTTATGTAGTTACTGTAAGTACATATAGAATGTACAACTACTTGGTAATAACTAGGTACACTAACCCAGAACCTAACCCTAAAGATAAGTTCATGGCTTTTATTTCTCAGCTTTCTTGAGTACACCGTAGATAATGTGCAACCAAAGCCAAGTCCATTTTACTTGAACCGAGAAAGTTTGCTTTGATGTTTTAAGGTCAGTGGTTTGAATGCTCTCGTTTTAAGTAAGGTCAGATCATTTCTTTGGCAACACTTTTCCATGGCTTTTTAAAGACATAATGATAATATGTATACCTTGAATAATGAAAATAAGTGCTATCCATATGAATATGCATCTCCCCAGCCTGTTTACATCCTCAATGGTTTTACTGAAATTCCACATGATAACTGAACACTCATGTTCATCTGATTGCTCATTATGTTTTAGCTCATTATCTAGTTTTATTATCTTAATTAAGCTTAAATTCGTCTCTATAGCACGCAGTGTGTTTATCGTGTAATTTATACGCGGAAATTAGTTTTTACGTGCATCGGATATGCATGGGTTGGTTAGGGTAGGTTTATTAGTGGTGTGGGTGCGTGTGTATTACACGCAATGAAGTGTGTATCAAATGCATGCGAAAACTGTGTATTATATGCGTAAAAACTCATTTTCGCATGTAAATTGCACGATAAACACACTGCGTGCTATAGAGGCGCATTTACCTGAGAACAGGTAGTAGCACCAAACAGTGTTCAAAGATTTTCTCATGATAAAACAAAGACAGTAAAGCCCTTGCGATCAGAACCGTAATAGTGCTGCCAAAAGATTAGAAGACTTTGGGTACTGAGTTATAAAGCCCAGGTTTTAAAAGTTAAATCTTTCTCTTCCTTCTTCTTGGTATAACAATGAATCAGATGTGTTTAAGATATCTGAGCCTCTAATCAGAGTGTTTTATATTCATGCATTACTGTAAACCCATTTACAATCTTTTCAGTATTTGTTTTTAAGATTAATATAAAGCAGTCACGAAGGTGGGCACCATCGGGCTTTGAAGAAACGGTAAAGACTCCCTTCCCACAAATGAATGAGCTTCCGTCTTTTACTGTGTTTGTTCAAACTTAACGATTAAATTCCTATTCAAGTTATTTTCAAATGGTTTGCCAAAGTTTATTTATTTAGTAACTACTCTTAAGCCACTCTCTGTTGATATTGGATTGACGTTTTGTTTAAAGACCATATTTTTTTGCAAGATAATCTATTAAGTGCTTTCAGCTTCCTTATTATAAAAGAAATTCCTACTGACTGTGTCACTTTTTCCTCAAGTGACACTGTTATTGTGTGAATATTAAAAATAGTCCAGTAAAAAGTAAATCATTAATCAACTTTTGACAGCATACGGAAATAACCTATACGTAGGTGTCTGTATATGACCAAAACACAATTGTTTCCCCAAATCTTTTGTTTTGTCCATGAATGTAAGAAAAAGCCTCCTGATAATTAATCAATAAAACAGACAAAGATATGACGTGACGCATGACACTATGAAACCAAAATTATTTTCTTTATTATGTTTTATTCCAAGGAAGTTTTAAAATACAAAATCATTCTTTCAGTTAATAGTTTCAATTCACAATTTGCATATACCTCAATAGACTATTGTTGTCACATAACTCCTAACTGGAAGTATCTCCCACAGCAATTGCCATTGATGACACTCCTCACAATAGATAATGCACGGAACACAGATGCTGAAACCAAATAAAAAAATGCCATTTGGTGGGGATATTGTGGTGTAAGATGAGAACACTGATCTCATATTTCTGAATGAAAGCATACAAAAAGAAAGATTATTGCAATCACCTCAAGAGACAAGAGAAACTGGTGAACGTCCCCAGGGAGGACACTATTGCGTGTTCAACACTGGACAATACATGAATCACCAGGAACAATAGTGGAAATTCTGCAAGTTTCCAAATTATTTTTTAGCTCTTCTGTCGTCACAACATGACGAGTGAGACGTTTTTTTTTTCTACGATCTGTGGTACAGTAATACACTGACTGGCAGGAAAGGCACCTTTGATCAGCTAACCTATATCCTGAACCACTCTGCTGGAAAGTAGTCATTTAGTGTACACTTGTAATAGTATCCAAAGTACACTTATTACAGGAACAATATCCCTGGAGCGACCTGGCATTAAGTGTTTTTTTCAAAAGCCACCTTTCAAGGAATTAACCACAACAATGAACTTCAAACTCACCACACCTTCCTCTACTGCTGAATAAAATACAGTCTCGCCAAATATTATATCTCTGTTGGCCTTTGACTCTTCAGATGTGGAAAGGAGGATGAGACACTGAGGCTGAACTCACTGTTTTACCCCAATATTTGATTGGAATTCACATATTGACTCTACCTATTCGGAAAAGTTGGGGACAATGTGTAAAATGCATTAAAAAACACAATCTGTGATTTGTTATTTCTCTTGATCCTTTTTTTTTAACTGACAAAAGTTCAAAGAAAATATTTCTGATGGTTTCACTGATCAGCATAATTGTATTTTGTAAATATAAACAATTTTTTTATTTTAATGGCTGCAACACACTCTAAAATAAGTTGGGACAAAGGCAAAATTAAAGTGAAACAATTATATAATATCCAAGTTAAACAATGAGTTCCCAATGAGCAGGTGAATTGATATATGAGGGAATCGTGTAAAAAAGCTTCTCTGTCTTTGCGAGCAACGATGGGTGGCTCACCAATCTGTGCCAAATTTCATGAGAGAATTGTCAAACAATTTACGTCTTTTACCATCTACCACACATAATATTGTGCTAAAAGATTCAGGGATTCCAGATAAATCTCAGCCTGTGTAAGTCAAGGCAGGAGACCTCTGTTGAAGGTACGTGACCTTTAACCCCTCACACGCATTACATGAGAAACCATCATGCTACTGTGTTAAATACAGCCACATATGCGCTCGGGAGTACTTTAGAAAACCGTTTTCACTTAACACAGTCTGACATTGAATGCAACTGGAGCTTTCTCCTTGCGTAACAGAGATTCCACCGAGTTTTCTGGGACCGAGCTCCCCAGACAGATCCGGCCCACATCTGGTACATGTGGATTCCCCACCTACAGTACCAGATGTGCGCTAGATCTGGGCCAACACTATGTTGGTGTCTGGGTCATCTCAGATGGTCTAAAATACAGTGGAAATATGTGCTGTGGTCAGATGAGTCCATGCTTAAACATCGAGTTCTCAGTCTCAAAGACGAAAGGGACTATCCAGATTTTCATCAGCGACAGGTGCAAAGGCAAACAATTATCATGATATGGAAGTGCATCAGTACAAACAGTATGGGTGACTTGCATGTGTGAAAGTACCTTTGACATGGAGGCATGTATTTGGATTGTAAAGAGACATAAACTGCCTTTAAGATGACATCTTTCCTGAGAAGCAAGTCAATGCCAGGCTCATTCTGCACATGCTAAAACTGAGTGGTTTCTTAGAGACTCTACACCATAAAATGGATGTGCCTGACGGCAGTCCATATCTGTCTCTTATTGAGAATGTTTGGCCCATCATGAAAAGGAGAAGAGCAGATATCTTTTATCTTTCTTCTTATCATCATTTATAAGTATTTTTTACTTGCAAAACTGCAACAATTAGTATCCTCAATTCCCACATAATTAAAAAGTGTAAAATAAGGAAAGGTGATGTGACACAGTGGTAACCCAGACAGCAACATAGTGTCGGCCCAGATCCGGCCCACATCTGGCACGCGTGGGAGTCACATGTAGCAGACGTGGGATCGGGGACGACACTATGTTGCAGTTTGGGAAACATGCCTCTGTCCCAACTTTTTTCAGAGTGTGTTGCAGTTATCAAAATCAAAATTTGTTTATATTTACAAAATACAACAAAGCTGTTCAGTGAAAATCCTTTCTTTGTAGATTTATCATTTAAATAAAGGTTCAAGAGAATCAACAAATCACAGAAATGTCCCAAACTTTCCTGGAAATGGGGTTTGTAATATATGTATACATATATGTCACTATATCGCAAGTAGTGTTGTCGTTATATATAAGGCAATTTATTACTATCACTATACATCTCAGGATAGAGGATAGAGAAGTTTACCATACAGGTGCTGGTCATATAATTAGAATATCATCAAAAAGTTGATTTATTTCAAGAATTCAACTTAACAGGTGAAACTGATATATTATATAGACTCATTACATGCAAAGTGAGATATTTCAAGTCTTTATTTGTTATAACGGTAACACTTTACAATAAGGGTGCACTAATAAGCATTAATTCATGCTTCACTAATGCACAGATAATACTGAATTAATGTATTACTAATGATTATCTAAGCTATTCATTAATGATTGCCTCATTAGCAACTAATGAAGAGTCTGTCTGGTTAATATATTAGTTCATATATGAAGTTATTAATTAAATATGTAAGTGTGTATTAATTCTATAATACCTTATTTTATTAACTAATAGTGTTAATTAATTTGTTAATTACCATTGCATGGTGGACATCATGTATAGTAATACATTTAGAAATTTATTGAGTTTCAATCTAAGCAAGATCTTACAAAAAGCAGAACTTATCAAGAACAAAGAACTTTTAAAATTATATTTACAAACATATATTACAATTTTGTCATTTTGTGAAATAGTGTAAATAAATATTGTAAAAACATGAAAACAGACATCCACAGCAGGAAAATTAGACAGTTTGTACTACTAGTCTAGAGTATGTATATCAAGAAAGAGTATAACATGTTTGAATAGTCCTTCTATTAAATAAATATAAGTAGTTGTGAATTTTCACAAATATTCTATATTCATATACATTATTGGTGTCATTTTGTAATAAAAGCACCAAGCTGTTCACTGCAGTTGAGTTAGCAGTGGTTTACAGTCATCTAGATGCTCCAGACCTCCGACAGCTTCGATCAGCCTCTCCACCCTCTCATCGGACAGAACTGTGCCTGCATTATTACAGAACTTATTCTGCAGGCTTTCTTGGCTAAGTGGGTTCCTCCAATGGCCGTAGAAAGTGTCACATCGCCCTTTTAGGACATCTCCACTTACCAAGGTAACCTCCACCTCACCGTACATTATGTTGAAATTGGCCGGGTTGTCGTGGGGGTGCTCCAAACGGACACGGGAGAGGAGCGCATGAAGTTCGGGCCGTCGGATGGCTTCTGGGTAGAAGGACTGCACTGTGACTTCTCCATCCAACAAGGCAGAGCAGGCATTAAACTGGAAAGAGTGTCGCGCCTGGTGCTCTGTCTCCGGCAATGGACGGTTGATGTACTTGGAGAGCGGCACCCTGAGCAGGATATCCTGCACCAGGTTTGGAGAAACACTGCCTCCTCTCAGGCCAACCAGGGTCTTGTGCACAACAGCGGCAGCATCAACGATCCAGTGCATCCCGAGGTGTGCGGGAAAGCGCTTGAAAGCGATGTCTTGTTTCTCTAAGAGGAAGCTGTGCTCACCCCCCTCGGGGGACGGGATGGGTTGCGGGGCGTAGTCTTCATAGAAAGCGCTGAAGCCAGCTACGCCAGGCACTGCATCCAGGACCAGAGGACTTGCTTCCAACCCACGAGATGCCAGCAGGGCTGCTTCGAGCCCGAGGCGCGAGGCGTTTCCGATGTGAAGAGGTTTGGATTGTGTGGCGGCGTTAGCCATTGGCGCACCTGCCAAAGATGCAGCGATGGCCAGGGCATTACTGCACTGATTGTGGTCCAGAGAGAGGAGGCGAGCACAGGCAGCAGCACTACCCAGAGTTCCCACCACACTGGGAGGATGAAACCTAGCGGAGAAGACAGAGAAAGAGCACAGTCATTATTTTACAAGCTTGGCCATTCTCGAGTCGAGTCACAAAACTGTCTAAATTTTTATCAGCTGATCAGAAAATAAGTGGTGCTTGCCTGTGAAAAGCTCTCCACAACTGTTCTAGGGCGTACCCGTAGGCTAGTAAGTAACCACATGTAAAGAATGCTTCAGTTTTGATGTGAACACTTACAGTCGAACATGAAGCATTTCAAAGTATACTTCAACGTATATCAAAGTATAATTCAAAGTACACAGACACAGGTGTTTGACAAATGTGCACTAGGACGTTTCACCATTGCCTTCACAATGTAACCTTTCATGTGGTCGAATGCATTCGAACAGCCACAAAAGACCGCCTATTTTAAACATCTTAAAACCAGGTGTAAACAGGGCCTAAGAGGTCACTCTGTGATGTATCCATCTTCTAGTTGACACCTTCTTGTGATACGAATTCAGAAGTCAGAGTTCACCATACTTGAACTTTGGAAATAATTTATATAATAATTTAATAAACTTTTTTAAAATAATTTGGTATATCAATAGACCCCATCCTGGCCTCTAAATATGACTCTGTTCCTTCTTCAAAACGAGTATATGAAATATTTACACTCTTTTCTATTGTTTGCCATGGTAAAATCCCCTAAATGTCTGAAATAGTAATAGCAAAAGTAATATAATTTGCTAGCTCCAATAAAATTCTCTTGTACTCAATAAATCACAATGTTTTTTTTGTTTTGTTTTTACTTTATAACTTCCAGACATTATTCAACACAGGTGGACTCTGTTTTCAGAGTACTCAGGAAAAAAATAATTATAGTGTTTAACTATATTCTTGGAGCACAAACAGAACTGCTCTGTATAAACACACACCTGTCTGAAGGAGCTCTGACAGCCTTTCACATGGAATCTCCAGTGTTCTTACCCACCTAGCTCTCTGTTTGTCTACAACCTCAGACAATATACCCATGCTGTTATACTGCCATATTCAGGCTGTGCTGTACTTAGAAATATAGTTGTCGTTCTAAGTCACTTTAGTTGAGAATGAGACAAAGAAATTGACTCTAACCTCTTAGGGATGTTGTGAGCCTCATCTGAGAATCTCATCAGTCGACCCTGTATTTCGATGCCCACATTGAAGGCGGTTAGAAAGTCGAGCCCACTTGGTTTGCTGTTCTTGTGCAACATGTCACTTATAGCCAGGAGGGCAGGCAGAACTGCTCCAGAGGGGTGGGTTGCAGGGTGCCAAGTGTCGTCAAAGTCCATTGAGTGAGCCTGTGGAAAACCAACATGTCAATCAATGTCTAGAGTATCTCTTTATTGTGGCTGTCCTGGGATGATGGTTTGTGTTTCTAAATCTCACAGCACATAGTCCCATGTCCCATGTCATAGCCTTCAGATAGCTTCACTAGCATAGCCAAAATGGTACAAGGAAAAAGCTGTGCATGACTACTGATAGTATGATCAAAACCCAATAACCCGGTCTGTCTAGTTTCTACAATCTGAAACACTTCCTGAAGTGGTAGTGGTTAAACACACTTTATTTAGACTTTCCAACAGTAGCATGGATGTTTCTGTAGATCATAAAAGTTTCACAGTGCTGAGGTTTCATGACTTATTAGAGTTTTTTTTATATTTTTTTTTTATCATTTCCACATTTAGAATGGCGCTGAATGTTACAAAACAAGTTTATAATGTAATGCTTAATTGACTGTCTGGCTGGATACAAATTTCAGGATCTGCAGAACAGGACTTTCTGGGGAAACACTGAGAATGTGTCTAGGATGTTGAATCACACATCCAGTGTAAGCTAAACTAAGAACTACAATGACATCACATTACACTTCATTATACTTACTGCAACTCCATTGACAAAAGCTGAAAGGGTTGGAGAAAGCTTCACTCCTTGGCGCCCATAGACGAAGCTGACGTCATCAGAAGCATACATGTGCTTGGGGAAGAGGATAAATGAATGGTCATTAGATCCAACTCATTCACACATCAACAAACACACTAGTATCCGACATCACTTTCTGTACACCATTGCTAAACCATGTCCAGAGAAGAATTGCACTCTGTAAAGTCTTGGCATCACTCAATTCTACTGAAAAATGCTGTTCTCTTAATGATTGAAAAACATGTTGTTTTCTCTAAAGGTTACTATTTACTTTTGGCATTGTGCCCTACCTGGCAGTGCTGAAGGGCCAGTTCAAACACCTCAGTGTTGCTTCCCAAAAGCCCAACGCCGATGCTGTCCAGAATCATGCGTTTGCTGCGCTGCAGCACGGTTGGTGACAGATGCCTTGGTTGTACGCTCTGAATAAACCTGCCAAAGCTGCTGGTCACTGTTTCCTCAGAGGCAGGACGCTCTGCCACTAAAAACAGACAAGAGACAGTGTAAATGAACACTGAAACAATTTCCTTTGCTGGATAGCACCCATCCTGAGTGCCAATGACTATCCTATATTAGCGGATTGGTCAGTCTATATAAATTTCTGTCGTCGAATACGATTAACCACTATCGTCGAATACGATTGACAATTAACATACAGTTTGGATTGGCGGTATGGTTCTGTTCTGGGCAAGAACTCCCAGCGCATCAATGCAGTCTAGCATGGATATAGCAATAACCCCCCTTAGGGTAAACAGAACAGAACCAGCATGAATGTATTGCAGATATCATTAATTCAAGATTTTAAAGTACAACGTAATTTGAGAATTAATTCTGATTCGAGGGGAATCAGAATACCATACTGACTGGGCGAGATGAGGAGCTGGGGAGGAAGGGTAATTCGCTCCTGAGAAACGCGATAGCTGCTGATAATACTGAAGGAGCTTATATGTGTACGGTGATAGGCGTCATGTTCCTATTGGTAGACGTGAATCAGCTGATGTGAGCTTGACTAACATGACCTGCCAGAACTAATGCTTCGCTTGATGTTTATCTAAATTCCAGACCCTAAATAAAAGTCTTTCACTTTTCTTTTCTGTCATGAGTTAACAAACATCAGTTTACTGAAAATAAGGCTGTGACAAGTAGAGCTTGCTCACCATCTAATGCAGACTTATGGAGTCCTCGAGCAACAGAAAAAGCAGACAGGCATCTGGTAGATCTCTGTGTACAAACAATTATATTTGAGTGCCGCAGCTCTCTTACAGTACAGTACAGTATATTTAGTTAGTGTACAGTGTATGTTTTGTTCCCTTCTAAGTGTATCTTAAAAGCACAGCTAAAAAGCCTAGTCAAATACAATGTAAAAACCGTCTTCATTTAATAAATTTTTTTCTTATAAGTTTATATAACTTATTTTCTTAATAAGTTTTTCTTCTATGAAACATAAAAAAAACTATTAAACACTAAGTGTAAACAGTTTGGCTTCAATAACACACTTCATAAAAAAATCCTGTAATTTATAAAACTTGTACAGTGTTTTATTTTTCTTCATACATCGAGCAATCACACATAAATCTAGAAATTACACATCCTTGACACGACATGATAGCACAAAATTTTCTCTACCTGTGCAACTGAAAGCATGTTGTCCATTTTTTTTCAGAATCTGGATATGAAGAGGCTTGAAATCTCTGTTTGTTGATTCGAAGTTGAAGAAAGGCTGTCTTCTTTTCTCTATCTCAGTGTAGAGATGATTGAAGGTCGATGATGATGATGTGCTAGAGTCAGGTGTGCCCTTTTTTATACAGAAGTGGACCACAAAAAAGATGACACACCCACTGAAGAACTAGGGTTGGAATTCCCAAGTTTAGTTTATTTTTAGGTTCATAGGTGGGATTTCGCAGCAGGAAACAAACTGTCTTGTGAAAGGGTCAATGATGTCATCATTTGTAAGACCAAGGGTTGGTTGACATCACTGTAACTCCTCCCAGCTTTCATGAGTATGTGTCTATAAACTTAAAGCTTTCTTCACAAGCATCTCAATACTTCATTACAGATCAAGGATTCGAATTAGGTAAGTTTCTTATGTCTTTAAACCTTTTTTTGTTGTTGTTAAATGTTAGTCCTCACAAGGTCAAAAACTTCTGTTTTTACTATCTTTGTGGGAACATATAATATTGTAAATATACACAATAACATTAACATTTTATTGCTCACTCAGTTATGATTACGTTACTATGTTAAAAACTTGTTGAAAAGTTGACAAAAGTCTGTTCAAACTTACCTGTTCAAACTTCAAACTGTTTATCCTCGAGCATTATCCACAGACAGCTATCTGTGTATGATGACACCTGTCTGCTGGCTGTTTGAGATGAAACTGTACCGTCACCTAGACTGTAATAGTGTAAATCTTCAGCCAACAGTCACATCTGTGTCAGAGAGGTTCAGTTCAGTTTCAGTTTTAAAGCCTGAAAACTAAATCATCCACTATGTGAAAAAGCTTTTGCCTCCTGCTCAGCAGTTTGCTGAGTTGACAACTGTGTTGCTTGCTTACGGAGGGGAGGGAGAATATGAAACTAAACACACCCATAAATAGGCTGTTTAGTGCACAGATTAAAGAGATAAGTCTTTTGCCACATCTTAAAGAGGCTTTGACAGGTTTCATTTTATGAAGGTTTTTAATAATATTTTATATCACATAGACTAAAATGTATTTGTAGACATATGTCCCACAACTAAAAGTACAGAATACAGAAAGTACATTTTAGCATGCTGATTAAATGGCTTATATCAATCAGTTATAAGTAACTTTTATTCATCTGGATACGTTCATAATGTCAATTAGTTTGAGCTGATAAAATCATAAAAATATTTAAGCACACTGTGAATTAATTATTATTGTTTCAGAGAGAGTTTGACTGATCAAAATATAATTTTTCCACAAATGTTAGAATTTGTATTTTTTTGATCATATCTTAATTATCCAACTTAATTCTATCAGCAAAAAGCTGCACTTAAGGGAGAAGTTCATGGCATCGGCGAGTGACTTTCCGGCAAGTTTCTATGGTGAGCCAGGAGTGCTTGGGCTCCTTGCAAATGGCATCAGTGCCTTCCTGGTACTACTGCAGAACTTCCATTATGCCAGGACTGGCATTCCTGCAGTGGGAGTGGAGAACATATTAGCAGGTCATTTTTTTGTCATTTTAACAAACAACTTGTAAGAATTATACATTTACATAGCAGAAAATAATTTAAACCTATTTGGATTTTTGCTGGTTTAGTTTGTGCAATACACCAGATTGCTTACTTGAACATCACGCATCCCTTTCTTTGCATCTTATGTCAATTTATACAGGTGTTCATCTCATTCTGATTGGTGGAGTGTGTCAGCTTGTGGCAGGATTGTTGTCTTTCCGAAAATATGACCATCTAAGTGGAACGTCATTTGTAGGATACGCAGCTCTGTGGGGGAGCTATGGGGCCACAAGAATTTTTCTAGGTGCCAACCAACAAAGTCCAAACCTATTTAATGAATCAACAATGACAAACATTAGTGTCAATAAAACCGACATTCCAATGTACATCAATGAGTCTGCCATAGCTGGGCTGGTACCTTACATCCTGCTTTCTTTTCTACTGGCCTTCTGTTCAGCAACAGTAAACTACATCATGCCCTTTGTGTTTGGGGCCATTACCCTCACTCTGATATTTGAGGCTGTGGGTCTGGTAGCAAAGTGGGCTTTAGTGGTCTCTGGTATTCTGGAGCTCCTAATCTTGCTCTTTGCCATATATGGCTCATCAGCACTGCTAATCAAGGGATTGGCCCAACGCTATGTGCTGAAGGGTTTTGGAAACCCTCTCTTTAATGTGCTGCTCCTAGGAACCACCAATGCCAGCAGCTCCCAAAGCTTGGGCCAAGAGAAGAAGAAGAACACAAAATATGCCGAACCTATGGCCTTGGGATTCTTCTGCGACACAGTCTCACCATTTATATTTGCATTCTACGCCTTTGGCTACTTCCCATCGATCCCAGTAGCTGCCATCTGGATAACCATTAATTCTGCTGCTCAGCTTCTATCAAGCTATTATGCATATCTGCGTCAAGATTGCTACCATGCAACCAAGTTTGGCCTGCACTGCGTGTTTTGGTTGGTGAAGACCTGGGAAGAGTATGTGGTGTCTGTAACCATTGGCCGGACTGAAGCTGGTGAAGTAAGACATGCCATGGTTGGCAACTGGTTCTTCCTGTCTGCTGCATTGGTTTTCTGTGTTGCAAGTCTAAACAAAGACACTCTTGAGCTAGTTCACAATTCATTTTTTGTCCTGGTGACCATATCAACCATCTCCCAGATTCCCATCGACAGGTACTACATCTTTTTTGGAGTGACCTGCTCCCTCTTCACTCTATTATCCTTCTATGGCACTTTTGCACGCCTCATCAACACTATTGCTGAGAAGTCCTTGATTCCCGTTGGACCCCAGCCTGTCTCCACTGAATCCCTGCAGAAATATCTCAGTTACCTAAAGAGATCTAAACTGGATGAGCCTGAGGATAAAGGTGCACAACTCCCCGATGCATTATTCTACCTTTGCAATGGAGTGGCCGCACTCTCAGCCATTCACAGCAGTCAGCCCGGCCTGGCGTTTTTTGACCTAACGGTTCCCTGGGTACTCATCCCAGGAGCTATTATTCAGGCCTATGTCAGCCGACTACAAGTACAAGGTGGCCAGAGATTCGGCTCTGTCATTCCCTCGTTCTATGTGGCTATTTGGGCAACTTGGAGCTGGTTTAGGTTTGCAGGTACGAAAATATAAGATTCAAAAAAATACTTGGCTAAAAATTTGGGTAGAATTCTAAGATTCATATTTTTTCCTACAGGACATCGCTTGCAAATATCCACTGAGTCAGCAAACGGATTTGCAGCTGGGGCAATAGCATTCCTGGTCATTAATGCTTTCTTGATTCTAGTTGGTAGGTTTGTTTACTAATACATAACATACATCCTCACTTCTGACTTATGATGTTTGAAGGATTGTGAATTGAACCTTCTTCTTTTTTTTTTTTACAGCAACCTATGGCAATCTAGTTCTCTTGGCCTTGACCATTGTCATGGAGGTCATCATAGTTTGTTTTTTACTCTCTACATTCAGCAGACTGCCCTATCAGTTAGAAGGTACATAAATGCATTTTGTTAAGAAAAGGATTGTAAAGAATTGAAATAATGTGTAAAAGTTACCTCATATTTTCTTGAAACTCTTTCTTTAGTTGCTATGCTAGCAATTTTCGCCATCATATGTTTGTATGGCATGCTAGCATCCCTTGTGAACGCTATCTTCTCCAAGACCCTGATACCAGTTGGACCTTCCCTTATCAAGGTATTATATTTGATCAATGATGACAAAGTGCTTGTGAAGTTTAATCATGTTATACATTCATGGTTAGACAAAACATTCCTACTGATTAACATCTGCTTTTTCCGAAGGACAAGAAAAAGAAGGAATCTGAGACCAAATATCCATGTTCCATTGCTAAGTCTCGGGAAACCAGCGGACTTCTCCAGATTGCAAAATTGTTGGAAAGCAATGGAGTGTGTGGTATCCCTACAGATACAGTCTATGCATTGGCTGCTTCATGCAAGAACCCCAGTGCAATTGAGAAGATCTACACTATCAAAGTAAGCGCTAAAATAAACGCTTTGAAACATAATATTCTTTTACAAATGTTCTGCTGTCTGCGCCCTTCGTCAGCTGACCCACAAACCTTTCTCTCCGGTAGGATCGTCCTGCAGAAAAGCCAATTTGTATCTGTATCTCAAATGTGGAGCAACTTGTGGCAGCCAAACCTCCCTTCAGTCCTCTGCTGTGGGAGTTCATGAGAAACGTCTACCCGGGAGGCATTAGTTGCATTGTCCCGAAAGGCGAATGGCTCCTCAAACTCGGTAAGGTTATTAACATGCATTAACATTTAGTAATTACACCTAACCTAACCCTACCTCTAACTCTAATCAATCTTGGGACAATCAAAAAAACAAATTAAAACTTTACTGAGAGAACGTTTACAGGAATCTGTGATGGTTATCTATTATCTCCAATAATTTTCAATGATCCTATTGTTCACAGGTGTGGGTCCTGCATATGACCGTGTGGGGACCAGAGAAAGCATTATGATAAGAGTACCTGACCACACTGCTACTGCTCACCTGTGTGAATTCACCGGTCCATTGGCCATTACATCAGCCAATCCCAGTGGAGAAGCTGACAGTACACATCACGATATGGTCATCAAGTAAGTTTAAAAAAGCCCCAACATTAGAGGCTACTGTGAAGGAATACAAACTCCACAAATCAAATGCATTGTACACAGAATTGTATTCAATTAATAAATAATGTAGCCTAAACAAGGGGATATTATAGGGTTTGAGATCTTACATAATTCAGGCTGTTACCTTGAAACAACAAACCACAATACGCTAATGTTACACTAGCAGTGTGTTCTACAATCAAAGGTTTACCTCTTATTATTATTATTATTTGACATTTATTTATTGAAGAGGAATAACCCCTTGAGATGAACCATCTCGTTTTCGAGGGGGTCCTCAAATATTAAAGCATAACTCTTCAGAAGCCAACTTTATTATTAGGAAGGATGTATTCACTGCTGGTCGTGACATTTTATATTAAAACAATAATTGCAATAGAAACACATGGCAGTGTCCCTTGATTGCTGGTCTCAAGGGTTAATTGGAGCATTGTTTTCTTTTGTCCTGAAACAGCCGTCTTGGCCACAAGATTGATGGAGTCCTATGTGATGGAGAATCTAATGAGGCGGTGGGATCAACTGTAGTGAACTGCCTCAAAATTGATGAAGGTAAACTGATATCCCAAAGAGCTTATGTCATGTCATAATAATATATGTATTCCATTATTAATAATAACATTAATTTTGTCCATTTCCAGGAACTATCAGCATTCTCCGTGAAGGTTGTGTACCTGCTTTGAAAGTGAGGCAGATTTTTGAACGAGTAAAAAGCAACATGCTATAGGATTTCTACTAACATCAGCTCCAACCTCTAATTATTGTCTTTAACGTGAAGGATGTTTCATTTTGCACATGAAGAGAAAACTTTGACTTAACTTTACATGTAAACAAGTCAATTTTGATCTCACTTGCTCAAATGCATTATTAGTAATTCTGAGCAAGTATCACCATGAAAACATTTCGTGAGCAATGTTAAAGCTACACAAACCTGTTACTCTAATGCTGTGTGAATTTACTGTATGTTTGCCAATGCTTTTGAAGGTTGAAATGTGTTGTAATTCTGAACTCTTCTTTTTAATTTAATTTATTGCTATTTATATATTCTTTCAATGGATCATTCCCTTGTTGATTAAGAGTAAACATCAACGAGCAATTCAACCAGAGCGAGTGAAAATGCATTTAAATATTATCTTTGTAAAGTATGCTTGTGTATTATTGCGAAATGAGAAACTGTATGCATGAGATTTTATTTTCAAAGTGCTTAATTACTGTTTAATAAAAGATTGGTATATGAAGATTTGTTTTGTCATGAACACCAAAGTTGGTCAAGTTTTCATGCTGTTTGCAGTTGAACCAAACAAAGACAGTGAAGACAATAAAAACACAAAACACATGGAACAATAAACAAAACACTAGGAAAAATGTAACACTTTAGAATACTGTCCCGTATAATATAATATTAACATTATACTATTAACTAACAATAAACTCTGATTTATTAGTAAGAATTAGTAAGTAATTGTGCTTAGTCAAATGTGGTAGTTCATTATTAGCAAAAACCAATAACAACAATTTTTTTCTCATCTACAAGAGGACTACTAAGAACTACTATATACAGGTTCATAATTAATGCGAATAATGCATAATGTATAATTAATTATAAAGGGAAGGTAATGGTAACCCACTAGTAACGTCACGGTTGCTGTGTTGAACACCCTTGAAGATGAAGGAGTACAAGTCCAAGAGTGTTCATTTTAAATCCAACTACTTAAATCCAAGAAATTGCAAGGGAAAACTATACCACACAACTAAAATATGACTAACGCCAGACAAAGAACAAACCAAAACTGTGGGTATAAATAGAGAGCAAACACAAGGGCAAAAAGCAAGGAACACCTGAACTGAATGAATCATGTGTAACTATGTGAACAAACAGTCAGGGAACAGAAAGAACATATCTACTGTAATGTTACCAATATAAGACAAATTAGAATAGTGCTCTGCTTGCCCTCCTACTTCAGGAAGAAACTGCTGTCTTTCCTGCGCTATGTGATCGGTCTAAGGAAAAAAACATTCATATCCCCCATGGATCAGGGTAATGCCGATCAAACACCTGTGTTTTTTGAAATGCCAGCATCTGTCACTGTAGATAAAAAAGGTGAGAAATCAGTCATAGAGAAATCGACTAAATGAGAGCTACAGGTTATTTTTATGGTATCACTATGCCATAAAGTGTTTATTTCCAAATGTGATTGTTGTTGGTACATTTTACCAGTATTTCTCATACTTGTTAAAATTATTGAAAATGAAAATGAGATGTTGCATCTCAAGAGGCTGTCCTTCAATAAATTCAAATTCAAATACAAAAATTCAGAAAACAAAACAACAAATTTATAAACGCAATGGAAAGACTAAAAAATAAATTAACAAGTTAGAAAACACAATAAATTCAGAATACAAAATAACAAATAACAAATCAGAAAACACAACGACAAATCCTTGGTAATGTGACTGTTGTCATTGTAAGGTTTTGGATAGTAATTCCTTCTGATATTATTTGGTAAAACTTGAGTCATTACTAGTGGGTTCCCATGATCTTCACTTTAGAATATTGATCCAAATAATTAGTAATTCTGTTAGAAAGATCTAGAAACACTTTAGTCATTACTATCCAAATCCTTACAAAAAACTCAGAAGCTTACAGTGACTTCAGTTAATAGGGAGTTATGCTTGTCACTTTAGAATAACAATCCAAATAATTAGTAATTCCTTCTGAAGGATTTGGTAATATTCAAGTCAATATTACCATGATCTTCATTTTAGAATTGATTAAACATTATTTACATTCATATTGCACATGTTCTGTCCGGTAGTTCTCAGTAGTTAAAAAATAGTGATTGATTAATAGTGAACTACCGCATTCAACTGAGCACTATTACTCACTAAATCGTTAATCAGAGTTTCTAGTTTCATTCACGCCCCGATGAAACGTACCAATTCACGGAATTAACTGAATGCATAGCTGATATAAACAATTGGATAATTAGTAATTTTATATTATGTAATTCTGAAAAAACAGAGATTCTAATTACTAGGCACGTAATAACTTGCCTATCAATTGATGCTCTGTCAAGTCTTCCTCATCAGTTAGACACCTGGGTGTGCTCTTTGATACCAAGCCACATTCCCAGCATCTGTAAAACCACATTCTTCCATCATAAAAATATATCTGAATTACGACATATGCTCTCAATGACAAATGCGGAACAGTTAGTTCATGTGTTCATGACCTCAAGGCTAGATTATTGTAATGCTATTATGGGCGGTTGCCCTGCACGCTTAATAAACAAACTACAGCTGGTCTAAAACGCAGCTCGAGTTCTTACCAGAACCAGGAAGTATGACTATATTAGCCCCGTTCTGTCAACACTTCATTGGCTGCCTATTAAACATCGTTTAAATTTTTAAATATTGCTGATTACTTACAAAGCACTGAATGGTTTAGCTCCGCAGTACTTGAGCGAGCTCTTAACGCATTATAGTCCTTCACGTCTACTGCAATCTCAGTTTTCTGGCCAGTTGATAATACCTAGAATATCAAAATCAACTGCTGGTGGTAGATCCTTTTCCTATTTCCTATTAAAACTTTGCAACAATCTTCCTAGCAGTGTTTGCAAAGCTCTATCAGTTTAAATCTAGACTAAAAACACATCTCTTCAACCTGGCATACACATAATACATTATTAATTTCTATAATTCAAATCATGTAAAATCATTATTAGGCTGCATAAATTAGGTCAGCCAGAACTGGGAACACTTCCCATTACACCTGATGCACTTGTTACATCATAAGAAGGATGGTGTCTATGCTAATGTTAGTCTCTCTGTTTATACAGAGGTTTACTGTAGTCAGCCGGATCCGGGTCGTATCCAGATCAGATGAATTACCTGCACCTAGACATGACCAAAACACAGCTCCGCGTTTACCGTAGTCAGCAGAGCCCGTGTCAACTACACTATCTCCTGCGAAGGCCTCATTTCCACCACAAAAGTGTTTTTTTTTCCTCTGTATAAATTGAAAATGTTATAAAAATGATTCCCATACAAGAATCAGCAGATACGACTAAAAACGCTGTGTTATGCAAGCCAGACAAGGCAATTTCACGCCGTAAAGAAAGACTACGCGCACATACGCATTCAAACGCTCATGTTTATAGACTTTATAGTGCACGTTTTCACAGATTCACGATTTTGAAGTTTACATGATGATAACGGTTTCGCTTTCAAAACTCGTTTTCAGAGACTTGCACTTTGAGACCTACTTCGAAGTTTAAGTTCTCGGGCCACTAAGACTCTGTTGTCGTACAAATGAACAGCCAGAGAGAATTAAAAGTTTAGTGTAAACGGCCCCTAAGTTGATAACTAATGATTTTTCTAATGGAAATGAGTCAATCAAAAACTTACTTAAAGGATTAGTTCACTTAAAAAAATTAGTTCATCCAAGATATCCATGTCTTTCTTTCTTTCTTCTTTTTGAGGAAAACATTCCAGGATTTTCTCCATTTAATGGACTTCAATGGCAACCAAATATTCCAATGTGCAAAGAAGATTTATATGTCCGTCTCAATGCAGCTTCAAATGCTCGACACAATCCCAGTCGAGAAAAATAAGGGTCTTATCCAGCGATCGGTTATTTTCAACAAAAAAATAAATCAATTACATACTATTTAACCACAAATGCCCGTCTTGTACCATCTCTGAGATTAAATTTTGTTTTAATTTATTTTTAATATATTTTAGATTTTTTTCGTGACCTTTCTAACGTGATGGCGTAATACGCGTGGCGCATCTCAGAGATGGTATAAGACGGGCATTTGTGGTTAAAAAGTATATACTATATATGTATTTTTTTTAGAAAATGACCGATGGTTTCGCTAGATAAGACCCTTATTTCTCGACTGGGATCGTGTAGAGACTTTGAAGCTGCACTGAGACAGATATTTGAACCTTCTTTGAACATTGGGATAGATGGTTGCCATTGAAGTCCATTCTGTGTAGAAAAATCCTGGAATGTTTTCCTCAAAAATCTTAATTTCTTTTCGACTGAAGAAAGAAAGACATGGATATCTTGGATGACATCGTGGTGAGTAAATTATCAGCAACATTTTTTTTTGAAAGTTAACTTCTCCTTTAAGCCAGACAATGACTTCCTTCTAGATCTGCTCTACAGCCAAAACAACCTTTGTTGCATTCATTTCCTATTATCACCGTAAAGCTACTTTGAAACAGTTTGTATTGTAAAAAGCTAAGTGCTATAGAAATGAAGGTGACTTGCCTTGATTTATTAGTTACAGTAACAGTAGTTACTAGAATGTTAATAGTGCATTACTCATTAGTTCCTGTGTAGTTATTCATTAATGACAGAACAGTATTCTAAAGTGTTACCGGAAAACTATATAACAATTGAAAACATGCATTGCACTACATAGTAAATACTATATACAATACATAAAAGTAATATGTTCAGAAAACAATATACAAAAGTTTACGGATGATATATGTGCAAATATGTATAATTCAAATACTGTAGATATAAAAAGTCTACACACCCCTGTTTTTTTGTGATGTAAAAATGAAACAAGGATGAATCATATCAGAACTTTTGCACATTTATGTTAAAATGACAACCTATACAATGCCATTGAAAACCAAAATTACACATTTCAGAGAAAAACATAAAACACTAAAAAACTTGGAATAACTAACTGCATAAGTGTGCACAGCACTTGAAGGTTTTATTACAGCACTCAGTCTGTTTGGACAGAAGTCTATCTGCTTGGGACATCTTGACTTGTTTTCCCACTCTGGCTGGGCCATTCAGACATCCATCTAGCATGAAGCCCTTCTTTTGATAAATTCATGGTAACACTTCATTTGTGTGTTTTGTAACTTTGCTGAAAGCTGCAGGTTCTCTTCCTTCAACTTTCTAGGAGATTCAAGGGGCCTCATTTATAAAATGTGCGTGCGTCCCATTTTTTATCTTAAAACTAATCTTGCACGTAAAAACAAATTTTCGCGTATACATTGCACGATAAACACACCTCGTGCTATAGAGACGCATTTAGTGTGATCAGGTTGTAGTGACAGTGATTAATCGAAGAGTTACAGAGTTACAGAGTTACAGAGGGTTTGCTCACAATATGGCTCAGACTTTGACCTTAAATACAGTGCAAAGAAGAGTAATATTATGATTTTTAGTTGTAGGTCCCTGTAGCTAAGGACATTTTTAGTCCTTTCTTCTCTCTGTGTACTTCTCTATAATATGTGATGAGGCTAAATAATTAGAACATTATACAACCGATGACCTGTCTGATGATAGGGACATTTACAGACCGTGTCGGTTGATGTATGCATGAGAAAATATGTTGATTTTCCAATTTAGTATGTGCTCAGGATCTGTGAAGACTACACTTTTTTACAATGTAAATATGTGATATTGTGGACTTCTGTTCTTTAAAAATGTTTTGTTTTATAATAATAATAATAATAAATTGGTCTGTCCTATTGCATGTGTTTTTGGATTGTGTGTGTCCGTAAAACGCTTTAATTGATTGATAGATGCTTGGGAGAATTGGCAGACTCGCAGAACATGCTGGACCGTGCTGTCATTGACAAATTCCAGGAGGGTTTTGTCACGGGTCAGGGTGTGTCTCTCTGTTGTTTGTTATGGTCCTGTCATTTTCTGCAGCTCGTGATTTGAGCAATCAGAGCTGCCTTGTAGCACTATACGCACAATCACAAGCTGATCTCCTCCATCTGTTGCTTGTGTCCCTTACCCTTTATATTCCCAGCTGTGTCTACCTCTTGTTGTCAGTTGATCACTATTCATTTTGCGTGGATGTTTCATGTTCTGTCCCCTCATTCATGTGTGTTTGTGTCTGTTAGTTACCTGCTTGTGATTATGCTAAGGAACCAAAGAGGAGGAGTTTGTAGCAAGACTGTTCTCACTTGCTGGACTCGGGCTCGTCCTGTGTTTGTTTCCTTCCGGTGGTCTCCTCTACTTGTGTCCGCTGATGAGCGTGCAGAGTACGCGGGAACCACCACACAGAGAGTCAACTATTTTCACTATATCGCATGAACTGTTTCCATAGTTCCCAAAGTTTTCGAATAAATGTTACTCGCGTTTGTCACTGAAATTGAGTCCTCCATTTATCCGCGTTTCCTGACAGTATCGTCACAGGTATTTCCATGTATCTAAATATTTTATTGTGTTTCTGATATTGTTTCAATTGCTGTTATTATGCTGGACTTCTGAATCATAATACCCTCGATGGACTGTATGTACAATGTGCTGATCAGAGACTATGTGGGTAACCGTCAGGGACGGACTGGGACTAAAAAACGGCCCTGGACTTTGACTAGGCCGGGCCCAAAGCAATCGGCGCGTGGAAACTCGACAACAACAACAATAACGCCTGGCATGAGTGTCACAAGACTTTAATTGTGGCTCATGATACTTTTATCAATTGTGGCATATTATTCTAGATTAACTTGAACACTCACATTCGGCACACTGAACGTCTCAACACACTGCAGTCCTGTGTAAAAAAAAAACTCTAGGCTGTGACTGTCTGACTTGGGGCGCTTAAAGTAATTTAAAGTTGAGCTGGAGTGGGTGTCTTTCTCTGCTCTTGGTCTAAGCTCAACCTGAATAAACAAATGATGGAATGATTTTATTCCAAGATAGCATGGAATAGATTGTATAATATGCTGTTATAACAGCATATTATAACAGCATATTAATTAATCTTACTGCACAAATAATAATACCACATCTAAATGAAAATACACCATTACAAATGTAACTTCTGTATTAAAAATCTTCAAAGTTTGTAAGCATTAACTGTAATGTTACCAACATTTTTAAAAGTAAAAGCACAACATATTTCGTATTAGCTACTGCATGTGGCATTTTACAGCTAAAATGTTGAAGTTTAGCTGTTTTAATAACAGTTGATGACTGCGCGGGTGGTGGGCCGGCCCGCCGGCCGTCCTGGAGTACCGGCCGTTCTGTGATTCTCCAGATCACACAGATGGCCAGACCGCCCCTGGTAACCGTAAGTAATAGCGAAGATGCCGCCATTACAAGAGTGACTGGTTACTGATAGCAGCACAACTGTGTCCATCTGTGTGATTGTGTTGCCAAACAGAAAACTTACTGCAGGACCTTCAGTCGGACGGCGGGCGAGCTACACAAAGCCCTGATTCCTGAGAGATGCTATCAAACCATTGTGCGATAGGATATGTTTTTCTGTCTCATTTTCATTTTCGGTCCCAGCATTTACGTATACGTTTGATTTTTTTTTGTGTATTTCTTCCAATTTGTATGCATGCTAAAAGTTGTGGCTTAACTTTATTTTGATGGCCCCCTTAACACATTCTGTTGACTACAAGTAACACTAAGATGTCCACTTACTCTCGTTAGAGTGTTAATAGAGTATTATACGGTTAGGGTTAGAATAAGTTGACATGTATTTGCAAATTTACTTAGGCTATAGTCAGTATCATTTCTGTTGGGGGACCATTACAATAAAGAGATCGCAGATATTAGGCAGACAGTCTAATACTCTAATGAGAGTTAGTTGACATGAAGTTGAATGTCACGTGTTGAGCGAATAAGAGCATTGTATTCACAGAATGCCTTTATCTACTATAAATGTTTTTTTTGTTGTAATATGTCTATTTATGTGTACATGTTATGTGTACATGGTGTTGAATATTGCTCCTGGTACAGTCTGTGAAAACAAATTTCCTCTATCGAGGACAATAAAGAATGCATATGAAGTTTCAAAGTTATAGTCAACAAAATGTTCACACATGTTCAGACGGGACCATCAAAATAAAGTATTATCAAAGTTGTTTGAGCAGTTTTCAACCACTGAATATTTGGTTTCAACTTCCTCTATTCAGCTATTTTATTTGGAGTCCTAAATAATAGAGGTTGTGGATGATTGTCCAGACATAACTCTTCAGACATGACTATGTTCCTCTAGAAATGTCAAAAAATATATAAATAAATAAATATGTTTTTCTTTTGTTTAACATTTATTGTAAGACATTGTAATTTAGAAGACATTTTAGAATTATTTTATGAGTTATGGCATATTTCTTAAATTAAAACTATGAAGAGAACAGAATTACACTTAAAAAGGGCTTCTCATGTGACTTCGTGAACGTCCAGTTAAAGCCCTGCCCGCTTCCGCATTTATTCGAATACAGATCATAATTTTGAGACTGTTACAGATACACACCCCTAGCCCATATTCGAGTAATATGCAAGCTAATAAGCAACTAGTTAATTGAGAGAAACACTAAAGTGTTTTATGGGGTTTTTTGTGTGTGATGTTATATAAAAAAAAAAAGGATAAAGATTTTTTCCCATTTAATGTAAAATTACAATGTATGCAATGCCATTAAAAACCAAACTGACATTTTATAGAATACATACATATATATATATATATGACCCTGGACGACAACACCAGTCACGGATACATTTTTGGAAATTGAGATTTATACATACATAACCTGAAAGCTGAATAAAATAAGCTTTCCATTGATGTGTGGTTTGTTAGGATAGGACAATATTTGGTCGAGATACAACTATATGAAAATCTGGAATCTGAAGGTGCAAAAAAATCGAAACATTGAGAAAATCTCCTTAAAAGTTGTGCATTTATGTTCACGATTGTGCTGCATTTACTCACAAAAATAATTGTTTTATATATTTACGGTATGAAATTTACTAAATATCTTCATGGAACATGATCTTTACTTAATATCCTAATGATTTTTGGCATAAAAGAAAAATCTATATTTTTGACCCATACAATGTACAAATATATCCGTGCGCCTTGTGACTGGTTTTGTGATCCAGGGTCACATATATATAACTTGGAATTACTAACTGCATAAGTACTAACTTGAACTAATAATTTGTTTTTATTTTATTTTGATCACCTTTTTTTTTTTTTTTTTACAGCACTTTTGGATAGGAGTGTTTTTGCTTGGCACATCTTGACTTGTGTTCTCACGCTTCTTTGCAAAAAAGTTCTAGTCAGAAAAGGCTTGCGTCTCAAAGCCCAGACCGATGAAGAACAGGAGATAGTTGTCACATGTAGCGAGCAACCAGTATTTGCTGGAGCTGCAACTCTTTTAATGTTGCCTTTCAAAATTTTTGGCCAGAAAATTCAATTTATCAGACCATAACACGTTTTTTTTTCCTACGTGGTTTTGGGAAAATATATATATATTTGCTAAGATTAGTCAGGCCTGGGTGTTTGTTTAGAGACAAAAAGGCTTTTGTCTCAAAGCCCAGACAGACGACAGCCTTGACAGCCTCCCTGACCAGTTTTCTCTTTGTCTTCTCATCAATTTCGGGAGGACACCCTGTTCTTGACAATGTCTCCGTGTGCCAAATTTCCTCCTCTTCTTGATTACTATCTCCACTGGGTTTCATGTACATCTAATGCCTTATCTGAGTGAAGCATCTGAACAATGAGATCTCATTGATACTTCATAAGCTCTTATAGTGGCCATGGCTCTTATAGCATCCAACCGAAAAGATATTAGACAAATCTGTCTTCTTTTTCCTCATTTAACCATTCCAAAACTCACAGTAATAAAACAGAACAATCCCGCAATTGTGTTGTGTATGTTTTCATACATGTGAAATATGCCCCATATACATCATTCATCCTCACTGTTAAAAAAAAAAAATCATTACACTTTCATGGTACAGTTACATGGTAGTCATTTTTACTGCTGATGATTTTATGTTTACTTTGAAAATGAGTCAGAAGCAATGAAAATGTCACAATACAGTATGTAGGCAACATAATTGATTGCTATTACAGTTTTTACCAACTGCTTACACACAAAATCTTTTCATGTCACACGATTTTTGAAACCTCTCACTCAAAATGCAAAACTACACATCAAATCTCCAAAACCATAAGCTATTTCTCAGCCTTTGACTCAGTTTTCAATTACATAAAACACTTTTTTCAAAACACTACACACAATTCTCGACCTAAAACACAAAAATCTAATGGGAAGTGACTTGCTTTCCTTTTCCAAACACAACCAATCAAAATGCTACACTTATTCACCAGGCCACACACACACTCCTCACATGTGCATACACTACAGTAATTGCTGATCACACAATCACTGCTTTACTGTAGTATACAGTAGGCCTATGAATACAGTAGGTCACAGGTCAGATTACCTGTTTTGAACAATGGATTCCTGGGACCCCCCAGGACCCCACACACACAACAATTGTGTTCTTTACTGTATTCTAGAATATTTTTTTGGTTTACATATGTTTATGGTTTTGTTGTATGCTACTGTAAACAACAGTAATGTTAAATATTTTCTGTTTCTACATTGCATTGGTGTTTCCAGTGTAGATAATTCATAAGGTTTACAGTGTACTTGTCTCAGCAGATTACTGTCACTGTAGAACGTTACATTGAAATGTAGATATAAGCATGAAAGACCAAAGAGCTTTAGATTTAGAACAACAGTGTTTGCATGGTATATCCAAAAATGTACAATTATGAAAGAAGTGTTTGCCATTTGATACAAATGCTTCATTCTGACTTGTGTTTATGGCATTTTGAATGCAGTGTTACATTTTGAAGGAGATGTGAGGCATTTTGCATTTTGTGTGTGCAGTTTTGGGAATTGCGTGTAGAGTTTTGAAAAAAGGAGACATAGTTTTGAAAACGTGTGTAAGCAGTTGGAAAAAACTGTAATAGCTTTTGAGCTTTTTCCTGTAACTTCTGTTATTGTGGTGCAGTTTGCAGATGTTTAATTATGAATCATTTATAGGGCTGGAAAAAATATTTCTGTGATTAATACGTTGTATTATATTACAGTTTTTTACAATCGTTATGACAGTTTTTTCAATACATTTAACAATTTTCCTAAACTCTTAACGCACCAACACACCTAAAACACAGAATTGGCAAGACGGTTAATTTCATGCTCAAAATCACACATTGTAAACTAAACTCCAAAACTACTTTTCAAAATACAATAATACACTAACACAATACACTATGTCTAACAAAACACTGCAAACATGTTTCAAAATCAACTAATTATGCAAAACACTAACACATGTTCTCTTCCAACAGGAACATTTAGTCAATCATAATAACACAATGACAAAAAGAACAGTAACATCAGCTGAATTTACAGAAACTGCATTATGCTATGTGTCAGGTCGGCCCTTATACAATAGACAGTATATTGTATTGATCATAGATTGTGTTTTGCACTGTAGTTTCTTTTGAAGCCTCTCTACATTTTTGTTTTGTTGGGTTCAGTAAATGCATGCATTTTGTTTCAAAAAAATAATGACCATCTCAGAGTAGCTTTATGTACAGTTTATGAAAAAAAAAGACAGAGACAGAATCCCTGCAGTAAAACCTTTATTTGAAAACAGGACATTACTGCAAGATATACCTCTCCATTGTTCTTTCTTTCTTTCTTTCTTTCTTTCTTTCTTTCTTTCTTTCTTTCTTTCTTTCTTTCTCTCTTTCTTTCTTTCTCTCTTTGTGTTGCTCTATATTGTTCCTCTTCCACACAAGATCAGCCCAAAGAGTCCTCTTTTATAACATATGGTCATGCGATTGAAAGAAACTCAACACCTGAGTGTGTAATTTATATATTTGCATAACTTCAATAAGCTGTTTCTCAGTAGCAATGGAATAAAATACAGGGAATATATTTTTGTTTCAATTCACAATATGAACAGCTGGTTACTTTGACTTTAGCCTTATGTTTAGACAATGATGTTATCTGTTCTGACATACAGTGTGAAAGCATTTGTAAATTTGGCTGTAAAATTACATTGTTTTGGTATTGGTTGAGCTTGTGTGTAAAAGAAGTTCAAGCATTTTAAATTTGTGTTAACTGTATGCATTTTGTGTCAAAGCAACAAGAAATGTGTTAATTGTATAGCCTACAAAGACTGATGTTGTGCTAATGTCACAGGTCGGGGCGGGCCACTGGCTGCACCCACCCCTAGAACCCCTTTTCCACCCTTGGGGAGTCGGACAGAGGCCAAACAAGACAGACCAGGAATAATAAAAAGAATACTTTATTATCAATTAAAAGTTCAGAAAGTTAAAAGGTGTGGAGTCGAGTACGAAGTCCGCTTCGGCCTGTGATAGGCAAGGAGATATGGATGGAACTTCGTTGAACCCCAGTCCAATGGGCGTTCGGGTCAATACTATTCTTCGACAGGTGAACCCTGCAAACGTATGGATGAGTTCTACTGTACTATGATCAGCTAAGTATTTGGATAAGTACCTCTCCTTCAGCGGGGGCAGGCAAGCGATATGGACAGAACTTCACTGTGTTTGGATCCGGCGAGCGTGCAGGTAAGTACTCTTTTGGAGCAGGTGCCCGACAAGGGGATGTGGATGGAACTTCCCTTCACTCCATCCAAGCGTGTGGCATTCCACACACAGACGTTCGGGCATACACGGGGCTCGTGGGAGGAAAGTACTGCAAAAAGCAGGCAGGTAAAGTATATACGTAATTCTCTTCTTCTCAGAGTCAACAGAGAACTTACGGCTGACGTCTTCTCAATGAAGCAGATGAGTAAGTGACTTCCACACCCAGACGTTTGGGCATACACGGGGCGCGTGGGAGGAAAACACTGCAAAGCAGGCAGGTAAAGTATATACGTAATTCTCTTCTTCTCAGAGTCAACAGAGAACTTACGGCTGGCGTCTTCTCAATGAAGCAGATGAGTAAGTGACTTCCACACACAGACGTTTGGGCATACCCGGAGCTCGTGGGAGGAAAGTACTGCAAAGCAGGCGGGTAAAGTATATACGTAAATCTCTTCTTCTCAGAGTCAACAGAGAACTTACGGCTGACGTCTTCTCAATGAAGCAGATGAGTAGTGACTTCCACACACAGACGTTTGGGCATACACGGGGCTCGTGGGAGGAAAGTACTGCAAAGCAGGCAGGTAAAGTATATACGTAATTCTCTTCTTCTCAGAGTCAACAGAGAACTCACGGCTGGCGTCTTCTCAGTGAAGCAGATGAGTAAGTGACTTCCACACACAGACGTTTGGGCATACACGGGGCTCGTGGGAGGAAAACACTGCAAAGCAGGCAGGTAAAGTATATATGTAATTCTCTTCTTCTCGGAGTCAACAGAGAACTTACGGCTGGCGTCTTCTCAATGAAGCAGATGAGTAAGTGACTTCCACACACAGACGTTTGGGCATACACGGGGCTCGTGGGAGGAAAGTACTGCAAAGCAGGCGGGTAAAGTATATACGTAATTCCTTTCTTCTCAGAGTCAACAGAGAACTTACGGCTGACGTCTTCTCAGTGAAGCAGATGAGTAAGTGACTTCCACACACAGACGTTTGGGCATACACGGGGCTCGTGGGAGGAAAACACTGCAAAGCAGGCAGGTAAAGTATATACGTAATTCTCTTCTTCTCAGAGTCAACAGAGAACTTACGGCTGGCGTCTTCTCAATGAAGCAGATGAGTAGATAGTACACTGTCAATCAATTTCGTATTTACGCACACTCTCTCCCTCTCGATGGATCTTCACATAACCTTCTCTCTCTTTGCTGTAAGGTACAACACAGTGAGCTTTTTCTCAAGGGATCTATAATGACATGCAGGTGAGTGGAAAGGCTTCAGCGGGTTTAAGCATACACTCACACATCAAAACCGTGCATCACGTCATTCCATCACTGCAAATCAACCCTCAAGTGGAAAATATAAGGTGTAAGGCCGTTGCCATTTCCTGCCCAACATTCACATCAGAATATACGGTGAGAGAAGATTTTGAGGTCAAGCGGTCTACTCACAGTTCCTTCACAAAAGATCCACATCCAACAATTTTCTCTCCCCTCCACAATGTGTCCAGCTCTTACTCCCGTGTATCAATTGTCATGCCCGATCGCCAGCTTACTTGCTCCTTCAGAACTCCACGGCCCGCATGCCTTCCCCCGCACCCTCCTGTGTTTGTCCTCTCTCCTCTTATCCTCCCCATATTGCAACTTGTCCCAATCGCGGAGCTCCAATCCCCTCGTGCCCAGCTGCCGGCGATTTCGGCTAATCACCCCATTCGCGGGGATGTTGCGCTAAACCGGAAGTAGCCCGGTGTTCCATTGTTATGGGTCCGGCGGGAGGTAATCGCGATGAACATTAGTTCCGCCTCACAGGGGGAAAGTTGGAATTTCGTCACCTCGTGACATACCCCCCCGCCAAACCGTTCTAGTCCCTAGAACGTGAGGGGTCTACCCAGTCTCCGTACCGTGTCGGAGGCCGGCCCTGGTTGTCCCGTAGGGACCGTCTTGGGGGCGAGGGTACAGCTGCTGCCTCTGGCTCAAGGGCCGGTCCCCTTGGGACCAGTGCCCAACCTATTAGCGGGGTTCGATGGGCTCTCTCTTCGGCGGGGGTGGCGGTGCTTACCGGTCTTGGATAGTTGGGACAAGGGCGGATCAGGTTCCGATGTAACACTCTTTCTGGGCCGGTTGCTCCTTCGGGACGGAGGACGTACACGGGCTGGTCAGGCCTAAGCTGTCGCTGGACTACGTACGGTTGGGGTTCCCACCGGTCGCTCAGTTTTCCTTTCCCCTGGCGCCGATTGTCCTTGACCAACACCCTTTCTCCCTGCAGCAAAGGGGCCTGCCGGGCCGTCCGATCATATAACCGTTTATTTTTGAGGGCTGCTCGGTTGATTCGGGTAGAGACCTGCTCGTAAGCCAAGTGGAGGCGCTGGTGGTGGTTATTCACCCACTCTGTCAAGTTGGTCCCTTCCTCGGCGGGGCTGGTCCCCAGTAACAAGTCCGTGGGCAACCGTACATGTCGTCCGAACATCAGGTATGTAGGAGCATATCCTGTGGTGCTATGCACGCTATTATTGTAGGCCTGGACTACGGCCGGGAGATTTGCCGTCCAGTTCCCCTGCTGTTCCACCTCCAATGTTCCGAGTAGACCCAACAGGGTCTGATTAAATCGTTCACAGCCTCCGTTCCCTTGGGGATGGTACGGCGTGGTGTGAGTCTTCTTACAGCCGTATAGCTGACACAGTTCCCTGATAACTCGAGACTCGAAACTAGGCCCCTGATCCGAGTGGAGAACTTCCGGGCACCCAAAGGGCTGGAACACATGTCTCCAAAGGGCGTTGGCAGTGGTGATGGCAGTCTGATCTCTGGTTGGAATGGCCCATGCGTATTTTGTGAAGAGGTCAGTTATTACGAGGATGTTTTGGATGGAATCTGCGGGCCGTCCCAACGTCAGGTAGTCCATCGCCACCATGTGCAACGGCGCCCTAGCCCGAATGGGGGCTAAGGGTGCTCTCACCTCCCTCCGGGCTTTAAAAAGAGTGCAGCGTGGGCACGGAGCAATGAACCTCCTCACAGCTTCCTCCATTCCAGGCCAATAGAAGTGCCTCCGCACCAATGAAGTAGTCCTTTCTTGCCCTTGATGTCCCAGGTGAGTGTGGTAAGCTTGTAGCAGAGCATGGGTTTGATCCTCAGGTACCACCACTTGACTTACTTCCTCGCCCAGTGCTGGGTCCTGTATTCTACGACAGACGACCCCCTCCTTGAGGATGAGCCGCTCCCGTTGCCCCCTCAACCGCTTCACCCCTTGAAGTTGTACACGCCGTGCCTCCCCTTCCGGCCAATTTCCTTGCTGTAGCCAGTCTCGTACATGGGCCAAAGCCGGATCCTCTGCTTGGCGTTCCTTCCATCGTTGGGGGTCCCAACCCCAGCTTGAGGGAACTCTTTCCTCCCGAAGACCAGGGGCTTCTATGATCCCCACCATCAGCCCTTCCTCGAGCAGTGCATTCTGGGGCGGAGTGGGACCAGCCGGCATACTCTCGGGGAGCCGGGACAGTACATCGGCATTAGTATGCTCCTTCCCAGGGCGATACTGGAGCTGGTAATCGTAGTTGGCCAGTTGTGCCACCCACCGCTGTTCAACGGCTCCCAATTTGGCAGTTTGAAGATGGACCAGTGGGTTGTTATCCGTGACTACAACCACCTTTGCTCCCCATAGATAGTCCTTGAACTTCTCGCTAACAGCCCACTTCATGGCGAGGAGCTCAAGTTTAAAGGAGCTGTAGTTGGCATCATTCCGTTCGGCTGGGTGTAGGCTTCGGCTGGCATAAGCGACAACTCTCTCCTCTCCTTGTTGTCGCTGTGCCAATACGGCCCCCAAACCCAGGTTACTGGCGTCCGTATAGAGCGTGAATGGCTGGGTGAAGTCGGCATAGGCCAGAATTGGGGCTTGAGTCAGCTCTTGTTTCAGCCTCCGGAAGGCCGACTCACAGGCGGGGTCCCATGAAATGGACGGGGACCCACGCCCCCGGGCTCGACCAGAGCCTGCAAGCAGTTGGTTCAAGGGTTTGGCGACCTTGGAGAAATCCTTGATGAACCGCCGGTAGTATCCCACGAATCCCAGAAAGGATCTCACCTGGCGCACTGTTCTGGGGGCGGCCCACTCCTGGACGACCGATACCTTGTCGGGGTCTACTGCAATCCCAGCCGCACTGACCCGATGTCCCAGGAACTTCACTTCCTTCTGGAGCAGCTGACATTTCTCGGGCTGTAGTTTTAACCCGTATCGTTCCAGGGACTGGAATACCTGCTCCAAGTGCCGGAGGTGAGACTCGAAGTCCGGAGAGTACACGATAACGTCGTCCAGGTACACAAGAGTGGAGTCCATGAGCTGACCCCCCAAACAACGCTGCATGAGACGTTGGAAGGTGGCGGGAGCGTTGCACAGACCAAACGGCATACGCTCCCACTCAAAGAGGCCAAAAGGGGTAGTGAAGGCAGTCTTCTCCCGGTCTCGTTCTTCCACTTGCACTTGCCAGTAACCGCTAGCCAGATCTAAGGTGGAGTACCAGGCAGCCCGGGTGAGGCTAGTGAGGGAATCCTCAACCCGTGGCAGGGGAAAAGCGTCCCGCTTGGTAACAAGGTTCAGTTTCCGGTAATCAACACAAAACCGCCATGCCCCGGTCTTCTTCCGAACAAGAACGATGGGTGCCGCCCACGGGCTGCTACTCTCCCGAACAACGCCCTTCTCCAGCATTCCCCTTAGGAGGGCGCGTACTTCGGCATATAGGGTAGGTGGCACGGGTCGGTAGCGTTCCCGGCTGGGGGGAGCATCCCCAGTCGGTATCTGGTGCTTTACAATGTCTGTCCTTCCGTAATCCTCTTCGTGTGCGGAGAATAGGTGTTTCCATCTCCCCAGGAAGTCTTTGAGTTTTCTTGCCTGTCCTTCCTCCAACCCATCGCCTCGCAGAGACTCTCCAGTCAGGTAGGCCGGCAATTCTCCTTCCGCTCGGCTCGTCGGGCGTTCGGTCTGTGCCAGGGCCACCTCCACTACTGTAGGTCCCACCTGGCAGAACTGCACCTCCCCTTCCTCAAGAACCTGCTGCGGGCTTACTGCCGTAATTCGGGCCAGGCGTTGGTGTCGATGTAGGTCTACAGCATAGGGATTCGTATTTCGTAGTCGGACGGCCACTCGATCTCGACAGACAGAAGCCAATCCTCGGGCCACTTCCACAGCCTGACAATCCGCATGAGGCTCCACCAGGATCCACTCCTGGGACCTGTGGAGCTGAGCTGGGAGGCGAGCCCAGATAATGGCCTCGCTCCGAGCCGGAATCGATATTGCATACCGGCATGCCACTCTCCCCACATGTTCCTGATCCCGTTGAACAGCCGCCAGGCAGACTCGGCGACAATCAGCCACAATCCTATCCCACTCTTGCTTCCCTTCCTTCGGGGTCACAGATGTAGGTCTCGCTCTAAACACTTCCTCCCAGCATTCGGTAATTACATTCATCCCCAGCAGGGCACGATGAGCTCCCAGACAGGAATCCCGCACGATCACCACTCCCTTTTGAGCCACCAGAGTTCCCTGTACCTCCAGGTCTGTGACCAGATAACCCACGTACGGAATGTCTAAACCGTTGGCCCCTCGCAGAGTTAACCAGGGGGCGTCCGCAACGGAGTGATCCTGAACCCCGAATAATTCCCGAGACAGGCTTTCGGAGAACAGTGTGACTTGAGACCCTGTATCCAGGAGGCATTGAACTTCCGTCCCATTGACTCGAGCTACCACCAGGGGACAGCGACCAACCAGACAGTTTTTAGCCGTTGATGGAGAGGGGTCGACTAGGGGGGTTCCGACCACTTGACCCACAGTAGCCGGAGACACTAAAAACCCCCCTGTGATCCTCGGCGTGCACTGCACTGCCGGGCGTAATGACCTGGAGCGCCACAGCCATTACAGATGGGGCGTCCTTGTTCGTCCCATTGGAAACGGAGCCCGGATGACCGGGATGGACGTTGCTCTGGAAATTGACCACCGTCGGAATATGCCCGCTCCCGTACCGGTGGGGATGGGCGACGATGTTCTCGGCGTAATTCTTCTAGGAACGTTTTTGATAACTCGGCCATCTGCTCACGGACATCTCTTCGCAACTCATCTCGTAGGGCCTGTTTCCAGTCAGGCGGCACAGGAGGTAAAGGGCCGCTGGCGGCATTAGCAGCCATGCACTGGGGGGAATCCGGGGTGCCAGCATGATCCTGTTCGAGGGCTAAGGCCTCCTGGCGTAGCTCATCGAACGTCAGAGCAGGATTGCGACGCAGCTGTACACGAAGACTCTGACGTATCGGGCCATCTTGTAGCCCCAACAAGAACTGGTCTTTTAAGAGGGCCTCTCCTCCTCCTAATCCATGGTCTTGTCTCCTCTCCAGCCGAGACAATTGTTCCCGCAGTTGCAAAGCAAAAGCACGAATGGTCTGCCGAGGACCTTGCTTGCAGTTGAAGAATTGTATGCGAAGAACAGCTGCAGGGGTTGCATCACCATATTGTCCTGTTAGGAAATCGAGGAGGGCCTGGGCAGTAGCTCGGGTGGCTTCTGGCGCCGCTTGCACTTCCCTCCTTGCTTCGCCTTCAAGTGAATTTATGATAAATTGAGTCTTCTGTGTAGCGTTCAATCCCTGTAAACCTGCTAAGTATTCAACTTGCGTTTTCCATGCCGACAAACTGAGTTCCGAACCAGGTCCTCCGTACTTTTGGGCCCATGGGGCTCCCATAAAAATGGGCATGACATGTGGGTGACCCACTGGTGCATCTTCGTCTGCCATTGCTCAGCCTCTATCTACTCAACCCAAGGTGGACCCTGCCGACTACGCCAAATTATGTCACAGGTCGGGGCGGGCCACTGGCTGCACCCACCCCTAGAACCCCTTTTCCACCCTTGGGGAGTCGGACAGAGGCCAAACAAGACAGACCAGGAATAATAAAAAGAATACTTTATTATCAATTAAAAGTTCAGAAAGTTAAAAGGTGTGGAGTCGAGTACGAAGTCCGCTTCGGCCTGTGATAGGCAAGGAGATATGGATGGAACTTCGTTGAACCCCAGTCCAATGGGCGTTCGGGTCAATACTATTCTTCGACAGGTGAACCCTGCAAACGTATGGATGAGTTCTACTGTACTATGATCAGCTAAGTATTTGGATAAGTACCTCTCCTTCAGCGGGGGCAGGCAAGCGATATGGACAGAACTTCACTGTGTTTGGATCCGGCGAGCGTGCAGGTAAGTACTCTTTTGGAGCAGGTGCCCGACAAGGGGATGTGGATGGAACTTCCCTTCACTCCATCCAAGCGTGTGGCATTCCACACACAGACGTTCGGGCATACACGGGGCTCGTGGGAGGAAAGTACTGCAAAAAGCAGGCAGGTAAAGTATATACGTAATTCTCTTCTTCTCAGAGTCAACAGAGAACTTACGGCTGACGTCTTCTCAATGAAGCAGATGAGTAAGTGACTTCCACACCCAGACGTTTGGGCATACACGGGGCGCGTGGGAGGAAAACACTGCAAAGCAGGCAGGTAAAGTATATACGTAATTCTCTTCTTCTCAGAGTCAACAGAGAACTTACGGCTGGCGTCTTCTCAATGAAGCAGATGAGTAAGTGACTTCCACACACAGACGTTTGGGCATACCCGGAGCTCGTGGGAGGAAAGTACTGCAAAGCAGGCGGGTAAAGTATATACGTAAATCTCTTCTTCTCAGAGTCAACAGAGAACTTACGGCTGACGTCTTCTCAATGAAGCAGATGAGTAGTGACTTCCACACACAGACGTTTGGGCATACACGGGGCTCGTGGGAGGAAAGTACTGCAAAGCAGGCAGGTAAAGTATATACGTAATTCTCTTCTTCTCAGAGTCAACAGAGAACTCACGGCTGGCGTCTTCTCAGTGAAGCAGATGAGTAAGTGACTTCCACACACAGACGTTTGGGCATACACGGGGCTCGTGGGAGGAAAACACTGCAAAGCAGGCAGGTAAAGTATATATGTAATTCTCTTCTTCTCGGAGTCAACAGAGAACTTACGGCTGGCGTCTTCTCAATGAAGCAGATGAGTAAGTGACTTCCACACACAGACGTTTGGGCATACACGGGGCTCGTGGGAGGAAAGTACTGCAAAGCAGGCGGGTAAAGTATATACGTAATTCCTTTCTTCTCAGAGTCAACAGAGAACTTACGGCTGACGTCTTCTCAGTGAAGCAGATGAGTAAGTGACTTCCACACACAGACGTTTGGGCATACACGGGGCTCGTGGGAGGAAAACACTGCAAAGCAGGCAGGTAAAGTATATACGTAATTCTCTTCTTCTCAGAGTCAACAGAGAACTTACGGCTGGCGTCTTCTCAATGAAGCAGATGAGTAGATAGTACACTGTCAATCAATTTCGTATTTACGCACACTCTCTCCCTCTCGATGGATCTTCACATAACCTTCTCTCTCTTTGCTGTAAGGTACAACACAGTGAGCTTTTTCTCAAGGGATCTATAATGACATGCAGGTGAGTGGAAAGGCTTCAGCGGGTTTAAGCATACACTCACACATCAAAACCGTGCATCACGTCATTCCATCACTGCAAATCAACCCTCAAGTGGAAAATATAAGGTGTAAGGCCGTTGCCATTTCCTGCCCAACATTCACATCAGAATATACGGTGAGAGAAGATTTTGAGGTCAAGCGGTCTACTCACAGTTCCTTCACAAAAGATCCACATCCAACAATTTTCTCTCCCCTCCACAATGTGTCCAGCTCTTACTCCCGTGTATCAATTGTCATGCCCGATCGCCAGCTTACTTGCTCCTTCAGAACTCCACGGCCCGCATGCCTTCCCCCGCACCCTCCTGTGTTTGTCCTCTCTCCTCTTATCCTCCCCATATTGCAACTTGTCCCAATCGCGGAGCTCCAATCCCCTCGTGCCCAGCTGCCGGCGATTTCGGCTAATCACCCCATTCGCGGGGATGTTGCGCTAAACCGGAAGTAGCCCGGTGTTCCATTGTTATGGGTCCGGCGGGAGGTAATCGCGATGAACATTAGTTCCGCCTCACAGGGGGAAAGTTGGAATTTCGTCACCTCGTGACACTAACCGTGTTAAGAGTTTAGGAAACTTGTTAAATGTATTGAAAAAACTGCCATAGCGTTTGTAAAAAACTGTAGCATAGTTTTTTTCACTTCCTCTAGTAGCTTTGGTGATAGGGTTTCCCCGCATCCTTTAGTGAGAGAATCGATGCTCCCATTAAAAAAATATATTGCATTACACTTGATATTAAGGTATCCCTGTTACACAGTGTAATTAAAAGTTATTAGAATATTTTTAATGTTCAGTAATTGTTAAAGAAAGTTAAAAACAAAAACAAAATTTAAACCTGGCTTTTGATCATAATGTAATGTCGAATTTTTATTTTAGCCCCAGAAATCTTTTTTTTTTTTTTTCATCAGATGCCACTAAACAAATATTTCAAACATCAAATATTTCAAATACATTTACATTTGGAGTCGATGTGAAAATAATTTTATGATTACAAATTTTTATGTTATGTGCAATTAATCGGAATCAGTTACAGAAATTGATTAGATTAATTGATTTGCTTTTTTTTTTTTATCATTATTTATCGACAGTCCTAATCATTTATGTATAAGTTGATGTTGACTGTTTGTTATTTTTAGGTTTATGTTAATACTGTAGAACGCAACTTTCAAAAGCTAATAATCAAATAGACTGATTAGGGAGGAGTGATACAATTCACAAACAAATACCAATGAGATCATATTGAAGTTTTTCATTTAGCTGATTTTTCCATTTCCTTTTACCTTACTAACAATGAAGTCACTGTCACTCCAAAACTCTCAGTCATCAAATATGGCAATACCTCCTAAAGTTTGAAAGAATGATGCGTCAGGCTTTGTGAAGTGTCAGGAATGTTTCCACTGAAGAGTGTGTGAGTGTTTAAAACCATGAAATTTCCATGATACTAAAGTACAATGTCCAAAACCTGTCTTGCCCAACTTCATATGGCTTTTTTGTACAATTTCCTCCTCCCAGAAAGTATTCTTCATACAATAATTTTAATTGAAACTTTACTTATTGTTAATGTAATGTAAGAGTCAGATTAACGTCATAATTGATTTCTATTAATGGCATTAGAGATTTTAATTGTCAGAATTTCCCAACCACGGGGTTTCCAAGCAAATTTTATTTCATTAACTGTCCTCAATCCATTCAGACTGAATAAATCAAAGTTTCAATCTACATGCCGCTTTTGATGCCTTCTTTTGGTCGCAGGGGTTGCATTTTGGTTGGAAATGAAAGTCGGGTTGACGTCAGAACTCGACTGGTGTTGGTTTCTGACGTCAACTGATTTTCAACCACAATACAACGTCTGTCCAACGTTGGAGAATAACGTTGGATTCTGACATCAATATGATTTTAATTTTCAACGTTGGGTTTGGTCTTCTAAATGCGAATTTTGTCATTGTTTTGGAGCACACTAGCTTATAGATAACAAGGCTAACATATTCATACTAAAAGCCAAAAAACTGGGAACAGCCATTTGGGTGTCCGAAACCATTGTGGACGTTATTGAGTGACTTATTCAATCCCACGACTGGAACTGTGTTCTAGAAATAAATGTGATGTTGATATGAGGGTAAGCAGGCATAGATTCAGAGGCATAAGGTACTAAGTAGGCTGTCACATGCAACAATAATAAAACAATGCATTGACATTTACTTTTATACTTAAGTACTTTTAAAAATGAGTACTTCTGTACTTTTACTTAAGTAAACACCGGTCTTTACAACTTTTACTTGTAACGGAGTAATATTTGTCCAGTAGTATCTGTACTTTTACTCAAGTAAGGAAGTTGTGTACTTTGTCCACCTCTGTATATAATTAATTCTTAATGCGCACGTGAGCGCCATCAGCGTTTCTCACAGGTTCGTTTTTAAAGTCTGTGTAGAGAGAACGGTGTCATCTTAGCGGCCAATTTAATAACCAATGATCGTTGCGACGGAAGTGAATCAATCAAAACTAACTTTAGCTGGAAAATATCTTTATTCAAGTACCGCTATAAAGCAAAAACAATCTGTTACATTAAATTATCCGTTTATCACTGTAAAGCTGCTTTGAAACAATCTACATCGTTATAAGCGCTATATAAATGAAGATGACTTGACTTACACACGCGCCTCAGCGACTGTCAGACAGTGAAGCTTGGGTTATAGAGGGCCTGCTTCTCTCAACCTTTACAACAAAAGTCATGAAGGGAATTTGCCAACTGTGAATATGCCCTGTACAGCACACAATACTGAACTACAGGAATGTGCCATCCGAACTGCACGGCGAACCCACTCTCCGATTCATGCGACTGTAAACAGGATCCTCTGGGGTGGCCAGCGGCATGAGACATCATGACACAGTCTGAGAATTCAGGGAGCAGTTTGTTCATTTCATAGACAGGCAGGCAAATAAACTGCAGGGCAGGGTCACTGGTTCAGCTATCCACACAAAAACAAACTCATAAAGTCTGACTCTGATGCATCAGCCTCTTATTTTTGTTGCGATTTCCTGGAAAGAAACCTCTTCTTGTAAGAGATGCTGTTGGAGGTCATGCCCATAATGACTAGTTCACGTACTCGTCCATTAGGAAACAATTGGTCTTTTTAAATCCTTTTAATGTTTTACTTGAAAAAATCCCCCTTATTTTACTTCCTTTAGATGAAATCTGACTTAGGTTAATTTGTTCTTTCTGACAGTAAACCTTTAAATCAGAACTAAACAAATCCAAAAACTTAAAGTCGACGAGGAACCTATTTGTTGTTACCGTTGTCTATAATTACCTTCAACATTACTTCCCCATCTTACCTAAGCTGTTGGAGAATAAAAAAAAAAGAAGAAAACAAAACTCAATAGTAAGGAAAAAAAAACATATCTCTACATTTTGATGTAGTTTTTCTCTGATTGCCCATTGGTTCTTTGAAATCTACTTGCTCTTATTTAGTAACAAGGAAGTAATTTCTCAGCTCATTCAGCAAGACAATTCATGCATTCTTTCCTTTGTATGGCATTCTTCAACAATGACTTTCATTTCTATCAATTTTCGTTCATGTAACTTTGCTTTGTTCTGCTTCAGTGTTGAGTAATTACACTGTGTTTCTAACAGGGAAGAGGAAAATACCTACACCTGCTTTATTTAACTTTCACATTATATAATGTAAGACGTGTCTAATGAAGCAAACCTGATCAAATATTCACTGCATTTACTTCAGTCATCACTGCCAAATTAATTTAGAGCACAGACTGACTCTCATGATGCCCAGAACCATATATTTAAAATAAAAACAATGTGACAAACTGCAGATGATGACTGTTTTTATATATATGTGTATATCATTCACTTGTTGGGCAATAATTAATTATTCTTAATTATTCTCAGACGCATATGGTCACGATATTATACTTTTGTTTAAGGCATTTATAAAATCCAGAATAATTTCAGATGCTCATAGAATAAAAGAATAACATATTAACATTATTAGCATTCAATGACAAAAATATTGTAAAGAAAATGTATGGCAATACTTCAAAGGTTATGTGCAGAGGTTTTGACCAGTAAGTGACTTCTGTAAACGTTTATGGCACTCTCAGGGAGTGTTCTCAAGGTCTCAAATTATTAATTTTAATATGCCAAAGCATGAACAAGCTACAACCTCACTTCCTGCCTGAAGAGACTCTAATAAGGATAAAAAGGTTTGAACAATGGATGGACATATTTTGAAGTGAAAAGATACAACTAGTTAGCCTGGCTCTGCCCTCCTACGTACTTCCGCTCAAATTTTTTACCGGTCCAACCAGCGAACAGAGGGAGTGGCTGAGAACGATGACGTTGAGGTCGTGCGCTAGTTTGAGTCGTAATACGTCACGAGACTCAGGACCAAACGTTAGCGATTGGTTATGGCAGATGCAGAGTGGCTCTGGGCGGATCCAATAGTTTTAAACTTCTACAGAGTACCAGCCTACGAGGAAGTTAACGCTCGTCAATGGAGAGAGGCCAGACTCTCTGTCCAAATGAAATGTCCGAGAGTCTGGTAGGACCAGGCTAACAACTAGTGGGTTTATTAATCAATGATACCATGAATTAGAGGTTCCACTTTATTTTGAAAGTCCACTTTAGACGTTCTACCAACTACAAGTAACTTTGCAACTACATGTCAACCAACTCACATTAGAGTATTAGTAAGCTGTAGTAGACTGTTAGTAGACTGTAAGGTTAAGGTTAGGTGTTAGGATTGGGTTAGGAGAATAAGTTGACTTGTAGTTGTCAAGTTACTTATAGTCTGTTGGGGGAGGATCAAAATAAAGTGGTTGACATGTTGCAAAGTTACTTATAGTTAGTAGAATGTCTAAAGTGGACTATCGAAATAAAGTGTTACCGAATTAGATGCACTTTCAGACATCTTCATTAAAACCTAGGCTAACTTGAGTGAAATCATAACATGAATTTGAATTCATAGGGTTGCTATTATGACCAATCTTCAATCAAAATATGAGCAATTAAATATGTATATGTCTGTACTTTATATAAGTCAAAGAATAAATGTACTGTAAGGAAGTGTTGTATTCTGATGTAATGTGTGCGAGAATGCAAGTGATGAGTAAACTAAAGCTACTTCTGTCTTATGTGCTTCATTGCTTACTAACTCCGGACAGAAACCACATTTACCTTTCGGATGAATCTCTTTTACTGGTACAGTATATGCTTGGTCTGTCATCACTTATTATTATCAATTATTAAACCAAACTGTCAAAAAAACTTTGGTCACACTTTATATTAGGTGGCCTTAACTACTATGTACTAACATTAAATACAAGACTACTTGTTAAGACCATTGTTACTGTGTAACAACATGTTATTCTGGAAAATTCCCACATTTATTGCTAATGAGTTTGAGGCATGGTTGGGTTTAGGAGCAAAGCTGGGGTTAAGGCCACATTTGTGACCTAAACGTTAAAAAGATTAGCCTACATGACTACTCAAATCTGTCCAAATCATGAATGCCCGATGTCATTTTAAATGTTTGGCCTCAATAACTTATGTTTGGCCTTAATCAATTATTTTGTATTTGACTAAATGCCCGCGTGAAAGAAGGAAGGACATTGTTCAGATGTTAACTATGAATGTGACACGACACTGAACACTTGCAGTCATAGGCATTTCTGAATGAGATGAAGAAAAACTCACATAACGTTAATTAAAGAAGTCGTTTGACCTACGTTATAACGAGTCATTAATGTATTTTAACTTATATGTTTCATATAATAGAGCCGAAGCTATAGATTGTGAATTTAAACATTTCTCGTTTACCAGCGGCAAACTTCAGGAGGACTAGCCGAGGTAAGGCTGTTCAGGCGGGTTACATGAGCGCTGAGCGCCCGGTGATCGCCTGGATCTCACAACTCTGAAACGTCAGATATTTTTTAAATAGGCGCTATCTTTATAAACAAACCACAGATTTGAGCTTTAAACAACTACATTCTCGACTGAACAACACTTAAAACTACATTTCGTGACACAATAACAGTAGTATTTTTAAATTTCCAGCAGCACTTGCCTCTCCCAGAAGAAGCGGATTTTTGCATCAATTTCGCTCCAAACGCTTACTTTTTACGCGCGTCCATTTCGCTTTGGACGCGCAAATGCATTCAAAATGTTCAAGCGTGAAACTAGACGCGGCAGGCGCGAATTTGACGCGCTATTCGCGTCCGGTGTGAACGCACAGTAACACATTTACATATATCAACTGGACCTCATTGGTCTTTTACTGTTCTCTGCATTATTGTGAATGTTTTTATTCAGCTAGGACTCCATATTTACTCATGAAAATATGCTGTAAGATTAATTTTCAAAAATATTTGATACAATATATTGCAGAAATAAAACAACACATTGACAAATGAATAAAATATTTTTACATTTTGGCATTTAATAAAAACAATAAATAAGTAGAAAAGGGATTTAGAATTAATATAAGATAATGAGAACCTCACATAAATGAACAATACATTATCTACTTACAATATTGACAACTATTACTATCTATTTGATAAATTCATATAATTACCATCATTCTAAATATAATACTAATGTAATGTCATTGTTTCCTGAACCATTTGTCCGAAGCATCACATCACACTAAAATATTGTACTGTTCAATTAAAAATGGACACATTCAACAATTAAAATGCAGCACATTCAGTGTTTGGCAGTCTCTATAGAGACGCGTCCTCCTCCTCTTCCTCCTCCTCCTCATGTTGGCTGAGGTCCAGAGAGCTCTGTGAGTTGGCAGGGGTCACATGACCAAACCCAGAGTCTGTTTTAGTCTCTGACAAGTCTGTCTGAGAGACTGAGAGATCTCTGTGGAGGTCTGCGATATCCGTCTCGAAAGCTGCATTCAGTTCACCATGCACATGCTTCTTCTGAATCCCCTCAAAGATCTGAAGAACCTTCAGAAAATCAAAACACACAGATTTTCTGTTAACTCCACACAGCTGCATAAGTCTGTGAATAGTAGGACATCCGTGCTGGAATGATCACTAGTTACCTTAGATTTAGGAATAAGACCGACACGGAAAAATCCAATCTGGCCACTCTCGATTTTGGTGCAGTCTACCACTGTGGAGGCGATGTTCTCCGGTGACGGTCCATCACACAGCACCCCATCTACCTGCGAGATTTGAGCCATTTACATTTTAGTCTCCCGATGGGTATATCTATGAATCTTCAAAAAAAAGAAGAAGAAAGAAAACCACCTCTGTACCTTGTCACCAAGTTTTGCATAAACTTGGTTATGATGTGTAGTATCTGCCTCACCAGTAGGATTAGCAGATGTGACCGCAATGGGACCCACCTAGTCAAACAGGAATGCATGGTTTATACTATGATAAAGTCCAACATTTGCATGAGAAAACAATTACAACACATACCGCATTTATGAGGTGTGTAGCGACAGCGCAGTCTGGGTTTCTAATGGCTATGCTCTGTGGTGTGCCAATATATTTTGAGGATTCGCCCAATCCAAAGAACTCCATCCATGGAGCTAAGATTAAATAGTGAAGTTTGGATTTAATGTTTTATAATTTGGTACACATGTCAGGTCCATTGCTAATAATATCACATCACCCACCTCTAGCTATAACCAGGCTAATGGAAGATGGCCAAGCAGCTTCCATAAAGTCCCAGAGAACAGGGCTGATCTGTTGTTTGACTGGCTCCAGCTGCTTTATAGATGAAATCCATAAGGACATGGGACGTTCTTTAGCCTGTTTCTTTACACTATAGAGATGTTATTACATGGTTAGAGACACTAATGGAGCACCATAAACCAAAAGTGCTTATTCTTACATTTAGGCTTACCTATATGCCTTTTCAACAGCCTGCGGGCGATTGCAAGCTGCCACAAGTACATAGACGGTGTCTGTGGGCATTCCACATATGCCCCCGTTCTTCATGATCTCTGTCATAAAAGAAAGGAAAGTCTATAGACACATACAAACTCATGTAAATACAAACAGATTGGCCAATAGACCTTAGTCAGGGTAGTGCCATATTTAATTTTTGACAGGAATGAAAACGAGGCTGAGAGGGATAAAAGTAGAGTGTGTACTGTTGTCAAACCACATACTGATTGTTAAGCTGATGAGATATCTTTCACAAAAACTTTCTACAAACAAAAACTCCATAAAACAATTTTCTAAATTGGTCCCACTTTATATTAAGTACTAACTAGTAATTTCCTACTACTAAATTCAGAAAAAAACAGAGATTCTAATTATTGGACAAAAAACTTCCACACGTAATAACCTAGAGTACTGTCTAACACTTGATGGCTGCTCTGTTAAGTCTTCGTCGTCGGTTAGGAACCTGGGTGTGCTCTTTGATACCAATCTTTCATTTGAAAGTCATGTGTCTAGTATCTGTAAAACCGCTTTCTTCCATCTTAAAAATATATCTAAATTACGTCATATGCTCTCAATGAATAATGCAGAACAATTAGTTCATGCGTTTATGACCTCAAGGCTAGATTATTGTAATGCTCCACTGGGTGGTTGCCCTGCACGCTTAATAAACAAACTACAGCTAGTTCAAAACGCAGCAGCTCGAGTTCTTACCAGAACCAGGAAGTATGACCATATTAGCCCTGTTCTGTCAACACTGCATTGGCTGCCTATTAAACATCGTATAAATTTTAAAATATTGCTGATTACTTACAAAGCACTAAATGGTTTAGCTCCGCAGTACTTGAGCGAGCTCTTAACGCATTATAGTCCTTCACGTCTACTGCGATCTCAAAATTCCGGCCAGTTAATAATACCTAGAATATCAAAATCGACTGCTGGCGGTAGATCCTTTTCCTATTTAGCACCAAAACTTTGGAACAGTCTTCCTAACATTGTCCGGGAAGCAGACACACTCTGTCAGTTCAAATCTAGACTAAAAACACATCTCTTCGGCCTAGCATACACATAACACATTATAGACTTAATTCAATGTTAGGCTGCATAGTTTAGAACATCCGGGACCGCGAACACTTCCCGTAAATCCTGATGTACTTGGTACATCATAAGAAGGATGGCGTCTACGCTAATATTAGTCTCTCTGTCTATCCCAAGGTTTACCGCTGTCCACCGGAACCAGGCCGTATCCAGATCTGATGAAGGACCAGCGCCAGGACACGACGACGACGCCGCTGACCTGAAGTGTCAACCAGTCTCTCCTCCTCTCCACTCCGACTTCAACCAACCGGAACTGAACAATTTCTCTTATTCATTCTGACTTCTGGCCTGTAATGCTCCTAAATCATAATCATCCACTGTTCGCTCGTTGGCCAGAGGAGAACTGGCCCCCGACTGAGCCTGGGTTCTCCCAAGGTTTTTTTCACCATTCTGTCACCTGATGGAGTTTTGGTTCCTTGCCGCTGTTGCCTTGCCTTCTGTTGGCTTGCTTAGTTGGGGACATTTAATATTCAACAATATTATAGACCTGCCTTAAAGGTGGACAATGATTACATTTTTTTTTTTTTTTATTATTTTCATGTTATCACTGTGAAGCTGCTTTGGTACAATCTGTATTGTAAAAAGCGCTATATAAATAAAGGTGACTTGACTTGACTTGACTTGACTAACATTGAAATTAATAATTTGATACAATGGACTTATTGTGTACATATATGTTTTTACATTGTACTTACATTTTAAAAATACCTGCTTGTAAATAAAACAGCGGTAATTAATTTATGTAATTATATTTGTAATTACACTGTTGACCTGTCCCTTACATCTTAAACCACCCTTAAACTTACACATACCAGCAGACCTGTCCCTAACCTTACCCGCATCACACCTCAATAGCAGAACATTTACAATACAACATGAACACAATAAGTACATTGTACTTATTTTCCTATGTAAGTACATAGTACTTAAAGCCACTTAATATAAAGTGGGACCTGAAAATTAAATATGATCTATATATTTATAGTAACATGACGTGAAGACCAAGTATGGTAACCTATACTCTAATTTTAATAATTTGTCCTCTGCATTTAGCCCATCCAAGTTGGTGCACACACATTAGGAGCAGTGAACATTTGTGTAGCAAACCGTGGACACACACACCTGGATCAGTGGGGCGCCTGGGGAGCGATTGGGGGTTCGGTGCCTTACTCAAGGGCACCTCAATCATTTCCTGCCGGTATTGAAAATCGAACCCACAACCTTCGGGTTACCAGTCTGACTCTCTAACCATTAGGCCACGACTGCTTGGTTAGAGGGCATGCCATTGTAAATAATCTATTCCTCACAGCTTCATTTCTGTACAATATGGCATCTCCCCTGACTAAGGCTATACATATACATTTTCTCCCTTTTTTGATAGTGGCTCACCTGCAATCTGCTGAACAGATGTGGACCTCCTGGCTGTAAGATGAGGGCAACTGTCTTTGCCTCCTCCAAAGCCACTCAACTTGATGAAAGGATCACCGAATGGCAGTTGTGGACTTTTAAAGGTGGAGTTGAAAATGCTGGCCAGGAAAATGTAGAAGCTGACCAGCCCAACAATGATGGTCACACCAATATCGAAGCCATATGGCAGCACGCCTACTGCATCCAGTAGGAAGCTAATGAGGATGAGTTGGAAGGTGAAGGTATAGACGAACCAAGCCTTGTTGAGAAACAGAGCCCCAGCAGTCACTAATACATTGAAGATCATGAAACTGATGATTCCCACAGCTAGGTGTAGGCCACGCACATCTCCATAGAGGCCGCCGAAGCGTGTCAGTCCCCACACGGTCCACATGATGCCGTAAAGAATGAAAGTTGTACTCTCTAGAGTCTTTCCCCGAGCAAACGCAACAAAACCACATATTAGGTGTAGCACTCCCCCTGAAACCACTGCCCAAGGTAGGATGAGAATGGCCAAGGGGTTTCCACTTAAAAGTGAGGCTGTAATTGAAAAGGCAGCCAGGACACTGCAACCATGGCCCAACACCTCAGCGTCTGCATACTTAGAGTAGCCCAGATAGGGAGCATGTAGATCTTTGTCATGGGTTTGTAAAACAAATGTATTACTGCGGCTCAACAGGTTCTTAAGGAACCCGGCACCTGTGGGTATCTTGTTTAAGGAATCCATGTTATAAAGGGTTATAAAGAGCACAAAAGCAGACGTAACAAAGATGGCAGCCTGTACACCTTGTGTTCCTCTCTGAAAGAAGCTCTGGGGTTCGGCTGCAATTGCTATACAGTATGCCACAAACAACAGTTGGTAGATAGTGTTGACAAATCCTCCCTGCAAGCTAAACAAAGCCAGGATGAAAAACAACACAGAGAATACAGCTGGAAAAGGCACTGGGGAATAGGGCACCTGGTTTGTTAAGTGGACAACTAGTGCAGTGTACCCTTCAGTGAAGCGTAGAATCGATGTGAAGCCATAGAAAGTGGCCGCCAGGGTGTCCATAGCTCTATAGCTCTTAACACACACACCCAGCTGAAAGACACCAGCGGTCCACAGCCATGGCACATGACCAGAGAAAAGCTTAGGCACAACACCAAGCAGAGGACAGGCTAGCACGCTAGCTGACAGCAGGTTCATGATTATACCAATGGTCACGATATCATTGGCTTCTTGATTCTGTAACGGTTTCTCTTTCTTAAATGTTCCGGGTAGCTGAATCTTTCTCAGGGTAATGTAAGACAACAAACGGCCACTGCCAAAGTAAGCGCCCACTAAACAGACCATGAGGTAGCAGACAGCGGTGGCCGTCTGTCCGAAAGCCAAATCCGCCAAACCAGCAATCTGGTGGGCACATGCTAAACATATGGCCAGGGCAATGAATGCGAGGACAATCTCATGACATATAACAGCCACAACGCAAATAACAAGCAGTGCCAGAGAGAAAGCTGCAAGACCTGGCACCATAGCATCTCTCAGCTCAGTCCTGCCATTTATTATCTTTTCACCTGAAAGTATGTGCACTAAACCTGAACCACACCATAGTGCGGACACTGTCAAGCACAAACTACCAAAAAGTGCATTGTGGGACTGGTTGCGCCGTACACCTATATAAAAGGACAGTGAGATGAAGAATGAGAGAGAGAGAGAGAGAGAGAGAGAGAGAGATTTACATGGGCTGATAGAAAAAAAATTATTTGCACAAAATGCATGTACACTTAAAAAAAATGTAAGCCTTTTTTTTAAGATTCATGAATTAGTAAAATTCCATCAGATTGAATGAAATATTCCTTACCTATTCTTATTACAAATCAACAACTTAAAAAAAGGGCATCTTACCGCTCTTTTTATATTTTATACTTTGTGCTATTACAACTAAATTAGTGAATGTATTAATTTCCTATAATAACACATTGGCTGATGCATCATCATCCTGCAAGTTAAACTAAACATCTAAATATGTTACAAAAAATAAATGTTATATGTTTTAAGTAACAAAAGTTAAGAAGTACATTACAAATGTTTCCATTTCCACAATAAACTAACTTGTGATTAACTTGTAGCTTAATTAGTTAAAAAAAGTAAATATGATTTACATTTCTGTGAGCGATAGGCCTATATTACCTGAATAAGCCAGCAGAGCCGCAATAATGAGCAGCAGAACTCCTAAAGCTGTGTCTGGGATCGGAGCTCTGTCTGGAGAGCTTGCATAGTTGTTCACCAGAAGCAACAAAGAACCTGTTAATAAGACACTATTATTATAGGCATCACTATCATTTCAAGTCTAAAAAAAAGATTACCGTCAAACATCAGCGTGTTATTGCATACTAGCCTACACACGTTAATTTTGCCCTCTACTGGCGTTTAAAAAAAAAAAACATAATAGCCTACAAATCATAAGGATATTATATATTGATATCATAAAACATTTACAAAGATTAAAACTGCAATTACATCGCAAATAAATGTAAAGTACATCGCAAATAAATGTAAATTACATCGCAAATAAATGTTTAAATTCGAAAAAAAATATTTCTTTAATATCAGTTCTGTTTTGTTTGATAATAAAAACATTTTTACCGTTCGAGATAAAAACAGCGATAATGATTACATTCCTCGCTAATAAATAATTTGTAAGATCTAAAAGCTCACAAAACGTTTTTCTATTTTCTGCACATACCTCCAGATACTCCCAGAACTCCGATGGATAAGTGCAGCGATTCAGACTCCGCCATCCTTCTTCACAGTTTACACACACACTCACACACACGCTCTCTCACGCACTGAGCTTTATATACACACACCCGTGACGA